>NW_009210128.1:33091-47601 GCF_000690835.1 Fulmarus glacialis
CTTGGGGTTTTAATGTTTACATACCCTTATGATAATCATGATAAAAGTATCTAAAGAAGTGGGGTTCTGTGGGTATATATATATATATATATATACACACATATACACACACATATAAAAATTGCCTTTTAACCTAAGTCATATGCCTGAGCCCAGAGTTGTCCCACATCCAACACATCTGGGTGCAAGCCCAGGCTCAGCCATGGGTTCTGGACGTGCTCTGGAGCACGATGGGGCCCCTGCTGCTCTGGGCATGCGCTGGGCAGCACAAACATGCACAAGAAGGTAGCACCACTTGTTCAGTGTCTGTCCTCCTTCACCCGTCGCAGTGGTGTCAATCATCTGCCCACTCCCTGGCCTGCACTCCATCACACAGTACACAAGCAGCCTGTGCTTCTGCATCCTGCAGCCTGCCTGAGCAGGGTGCAAGGCAGTTTTGTGTCATTTGCTTTGGATTTGGGGCTGTGTACCCTCTTCTTATTCCAGCTTCTTCAAAGATGTAACACATTTGTAGTCTATATATATTCCACGAAATGGAAAACATTGTAGAAAAGTAGGACTTGACTTGTTGACTTGTTTCACCTTAATGACTTTGAGTTTCTAATGGGATAGTTGGTTTGGTTGTTTGGGCTTTTTCTAGCTTCTCATGCCTTACTTTTTACAAAAAAGGAAAAGGAAAAAGAAAGAGAAATAGAAAAAGAGCACCTCATTTTAAAAAAAGTATATTAAAACTAATTATTAACTTTGTGCTTAGTCTTCTAACAAGCAAGGTATTGCTTGTGAAAAAAACAGCTTAACACTACCAGAAAATTAAGACATCCCTATTTACCCCCAAAGTATGCAAAAACCCATGAGTGATTATTACCTTCTCATCTGCGTAGATAACCATAAGTACTCTCATGGAAGGTTACCTATAATGAAGAGCTCCAAAATTATTTCTCTAGTCTTTTGTTTATTTTGTCATTAATCTTTTTCAACTGTCTGGACAAATAGTAGCAGATATCAAACATGTTTTTTGTAATCTTTAATTACTATCAAAGTAAGACCAGGGCATGACTGGTTTTTAAGAGAAACAACCCATTATAAATAAGACTAGCTCCATTTGTGTGCTTGTGACTAGAGCCAAAGTTGACAGCTTGTGGCAGCGGTGGTATGTATATAAAATTTAGAAACACAACTCCAGAGGAAGAGTGTTGGCTTAAGCAGATCAGAAGTTCAATTTTTTATTTCAGTTGACTAATACCCTTGGAAAATAGCTTCATGGTTGTTTTATTTGATGGTAAATTTGTAAGAGTCTTTGCCTGTAGGAATGTGGTAGACAAGAGGGTTATGGACAGAAATAAAATCCAAGCAGAACAAAAAGTCCACAGAGGACTTCTATGACAGTTAAACCCCCTTATTGATTGATGCAGCATTTAGTCTCTTCAGTTAGGAGATTTGTACTAGGACACACTGTTTTTACTGTTATCTTGTTACATAAACTTCTTAAAATGGGGAAAAAGTAAGACTGACTCCCGAGTGTGTAATTTTGGCAAGAGAAATGAAATGGTTAAAGCCATGTGCTCACAATATCTGGGTGAAAATCTTGGTGATTTTCATGAACAGTGAACCTTGGTTCTTCGGTAGTATTATGCCAAGAATAAGGTACTCCTTACAGTAGATAAATATGAAAAGATCACATATGGTTTTCTCTTATTATTATTATTACTGTCATGGCTGATGATTGTCATAAATTGATATTGAAATGGAGTTTGGATGGCATTGCAGAATTTCAGAAAGAAAAAGCAGTTCAATCAATAAGCTGTATGACCTTTGGATTTGAGATAAGTGGAAATAGAGAACTTGTTATGATATTTCCACTGTAAATGTATATTTGATAGAAAATATGCATGGAATTAAAAAGGACACCAGCTAAAAATGTATTCATGGAGCTGATCAGTGCTCATGAAGTGTAATTAAAACTGATAGTATGACCTGACTGGATAGGGGAGGACAGGGTGCATGCATGAAAATTTAATGGAATATTTAAGTAGGGATTTTTTAAGTACTGAAATTGTTGTTATTTCTTTATCATTTTTAATCTATTCTGTAAAATTCTGTACTGGTAGCAAACTCATTTTATGGATTTTTTTAAAAGCCAGGTTGTTATGAACGGGTAGCAGAAGTAGGATTTTAAGACTGTTTCTATTTTTCTATTACTTTTATTTAGTATTTCAGAACCACAGAACGTTTGAGCAAAAGTCAACAGGCAGTTCAGTCTGAGGTGTGATTGCTGAGAGGACAGAGGGCAACCGAACCTTTAGACATCACCAATATTTTGGAAGGGTTGGAGAAAAGGATGTAAAGGGTCCTGAGTATTTTCTTCTTCTTCATTTTGGGAGGATTTTGCAGAATCACAGGCTGTCAGGAAGTGATGTGTGTCTGCCGCTGTGAAGGGCACTGCCACTGAGAAAGGGCAGCAACTCTGGCAATGTGCCAGACCAAGACAGACATTTGGAATAAGACGAGATTACTCAAACACAAAATATTGTCATGTCTTTGCATACAAATTTGGATTATTCTAATAACTCCAGTTTCTAATACTCTCTATCTCCATGCACGATGAACCTGGGAAACAAGTAGAAAGGAGATACCACGATCGGTGCAACCCATGCCCAGAGCTCATGGCAGTTTCCAGGCCTAAATTCATGTGAAGACACAGAAAGCATAGCGGCCTAATGGAAAGAAGCCAATTTATTCCCTGCATGTTTAGAATGTGTTTAAACCTATAACAGGATTTTTAGGTATTGGGGGTTTTCTGTGTATGGGATAGGATAGCCAGATACTGGCATCATAAAGACATGAATAAATACATTGTGAATCTTCACTTCACTGTTTTTGAAACATATTTGACCTGGGAAATCAGGATGTTAGTCGAATGGTGGTGAAATACATACACTCTGAAATAGACCTTGGAATTAAGTAATAATGTCTCTCCTGATCACGCAGAGGCTAAAATTGCTGAGAATAAAAGCAACAATTTGGTCAAAGAGAAAATTAAATTTACGCTCAATCCTTTTTGTGTCAGGAAAGATATTGACTCCCTGCTGACCATGAGAATGACCACAAGGCAGGCAATTCCCTTTCAAAGTCCAAAGACCCTTTGCCTTTGTAGAGTATTTTGTGCAATACCAAAAACTTAAAAGCCTTCTTGCTTCCTTTTTGTGCTTTAGTGTTGAATTTCATCCATTCTGTCACAGCTGCTTCCTTACAGTTTCAGGGTTTTCAAGCCTCATAGTGACCTTTCTGGTTGACCCTGACCCGTTCTTCATGTTTCCATGATGTGGTGACATGATGTTTCCATGAAGTGCAGTCCCTGAAGGGGTTAATGCTCCCCTGCCATTCAGCTGTTAGTTTCTCTTGAATTTCCCGCTAGACTGTCACAAAGGATAACAAAGATGCAATAAAAAGGTCACTCAGGTGCTCCCACGAAATATGTTATCAAGTCCTACCAGTGAAGGAATGTGAGCAGGCCTATTTGAATGAACAATGAGGAGACAATAAAAGGAAAGTCAAATTATAGACAGCAGGCAGTTTGCACTGAAAGAGTAAACAGGATTTACTGTATTCAAAGAGCCTGAAAAATTACACTCATTAACCACATATCAAGTAAATCGATAATACCATTATGTGTTACAATGCGAATTAGCTTTAACAGCTATTTCATACAACTCAGCGGGGACTCACGGCTAATTCAATTTCTACTGCATTGTATTTACACTAATATTGCTTCAAAATGGTATTATTTTTATCTTGCCCTTCATTTATTTCCTCACCTTATTCAATACTTCTAAGAAAATAAAGTATATCCATTAAGAAGTGTGGTTTAACATAAGGTTCATTGCAACTGCACCTTGTGTCAAAACATTGAAGACCAAACTTTTGTCTTGCATGTGCTCCTACTGATGCCTTCATTAGCCGGTCAGCTTTCTATTCCACAGTAGATCAATGCCAGCTCCCAATGATTCTTTAAAACAGGTCACCCATGAGGATTACTGCAGTAAGGATCCTTCTATCTACCTCTCTTCTTGCTTTTGCTTTGTCAGAGGCTTCCTGGATGGCTATTATTCTCAAGTGCAGCAGCTGCATGCTTAATTGGGAGCCAGTAAATGAAAACAACTTGATGTTCACACCTTTACTATGCTGCATGGTTTAATTTAATAAATAAGGGCAGGAAGGAGGGAGAGAATCAAAAGGGTGTTTTGTGAAAAAAGTATCTAACAAATATGGCTGATGTGGATAGCAAATGCGTATACCATGGACAAAACAAAATAAAATGTAAGTAGTGGCAAGGCAATACAAGAATGACATTTAAGACTTCCAGTGTGCAAGGACTTGTGACAGAAGTCTCAGCCTTTATGAGAGAGAAACCAGTGCAAATATTCAATAGAGCATAACCAGAAAAGTCTGTCATAATAATATGCCAACAGTCTTCCCTTGGTAAAGAGATCATAATCAACTGAATTTATTATCTAATTTTACTTCTTTTACTCGATGAAGAATTTTTTTAATAGAAAAGGAAAGGCACACCAAGGTTTTTTGTGTTAAAAAAACAATACCCAGAGAGAAAATGAGGAAACTGGGCAGATTTAGGGAGGAAGGGAGGAGAATCATATATCATATTTGTTGCATCACAACCATTACTCTTCTAAGATTTTGTCCTATATATGACCACTTATTCCTCTAGACAGATATACAAGGTACTAAATACTGACATATATGAGATTACTATATCTTACACAGTAGTCACTGAGGTTCACATCCACAAGCCATTTCCAGCATTTTAGTATATATTGCAAATGAATCACACAAGCCATATGTGCAGCCCAGATTTCAAGCATTGTTTCATAATGTATTTAGCCTATGATAAGGCTAGTGAACCTTTCTGAGTTGCTTCTGTCTCTGAAATTTGAGGTTGCCTTCATTCCTTGTATGCTTTTATCCAAAATGCACTCTTACACTACTCTAATCAAATAATCAAAAAACAGATATTTCTTATTAGACCACAACTGGAAGTCTGCAAATAATCAAGGAGATCAATGTTCCTAATTGATCATTAGAGTTTATTTATTGAATTTTTTGTTTGTGTCAAATAACAACAACACTGAGGAAACTCTTCATATAAGAGTCCAAAACCAGGATAATAACTGCTGGCAATTATTTGCCCAGTACTGTGCATTACAAAATAATCCTGTTTTTGTCTTTGATAAGACTAGCCAAAGAATTATTTGTCATATGATACAGAGCGCTCACAGATTTTCTTTGGATTCCAGTTGTCTCTCAGGCTTTGTACCTATACAGTGATTTGGGGGGATCGCAGCAAACACCTGGCTTCTAAACTTGCTTGTTGCAGATTCTTTGCACGTGATTGTGTGTTTAAAGCCTGAATAATAAGAGAGTAGTTACTAGGTAGTATTGGGTAGTTAAAATATAGGAACACATGTGCTGGTTTTTTATGGGGTTTTTGTTGTTTTTTTTTTCCCTGAGGGAATGTCTAACTGGATGAAGAGGTACCCATAGTGAATGCTTGAACTGGGGATTGTTTTCAATTGAAAACAAAGCTGCAGAAGGTCAGAATGGGTCATTTATACAATAGTGACTGTTTCTAAATTGGTTGTTTTCTTGGTGGCTTATTAAGAGCTTGATTTAATGTTTGCCAGCCTTTTCCATGTAGGATATTGCTGTAAGGAACACAATATCAAAATGCGTAAGAAACTGTCTTACCTAGGCAAGGCCCAGAGCTATAGTTTTTATCTTGTCTTCAAGTTTCTCTGAAGAACATTACTAGCCATCAGAAGACTGAGTAGATCAGCGAATACAATTTATTTCTTGATAACTTATGGTACCTGTGCAAGTTACATGTCACTTCAATTTAAAGTGTTAATAAAATCAAATAAAATTTTTTAAAAGTAGAAGGAAAATGTAAGAAAGTCACTTTTACGGAGGTCAGAAAGCACGAAACAAAAGTCTAGAAGCAGATGAACAGAAGGAAAGAAGGACTAAAATAGCAAGATCAGAGTTGTCAATATGTATTGTGAATAAACCTTTTTGCCACCTTGCCTTTTTATATCCAAAGTTGCTGTTTGGGACCACATCCTCCCAAACGCAGAGGGCAGACTGTTGTTTGACTAAGTCAAAACAGCAGAAATCCACGATATGGTAACATGCAGACTACGCTTCTGTCTGCATCACTCTCTAGTTTCATGCATTCATTCATCTGCAGCTGCCTTCCCTCATCTTCGAGGCTACATCAAGGCTTCCTGCTGCCAGGCTGTGGCGAGACATCTCAGCTCAGCCGTCCTGGAGGCAGAATGAAGGCACCCATGAGTGATTGAAGGTAACAGATAGATGGGCTAAGTGCTCAGTAAACAATACGTGTGACTATGAAAAATCTGGTGCCCCCAGCCAACTGTCCATTTGGCCCAACCCCAGCATTTAACAGTTGCTCAGAAATATTTGTATTCCATTATAGTTCATTTTTCCCACATATTTACTGTAAAGGATTGCCATTATGGGTTCCAGCTTTTGAACTGGACTGACCTATCTTGTCAAATCAAAGCCATGTCAGCAGAAGCTGGAGACTCCTGTGAAAACTACATGTGGAGCCTGCTGCACATGATGTATTTCAATGTAACTTATTTTCTCTCCTTGTGTAGCCCACTGTCTGATGAGCACAGGGAGCTCTGTGAGGAATGTGTGTGGAGTGAACAGTAACAGAACATGAGGACGGCATGCTGAGTTATAAAACTCCTTTTTTTCTGGTAAAACGTGCCTTGTCTTACACCCAACAGATACACACACACAGTGCTGTATGGATGACTGTTTGAAAGGCACTCGTTGTTGACATATTTCTCTTTCTTATCGCTTGTTTTGGGGGAAAGTATTTAGTCCAAAATTGAGCTGTGCCATTCTCCTACTTTTTTAGATATTGTTTTCTGGAGAAAAACTTACAGTAAACAAAACACTGGAGGCTGGCTTGTCAGCTAACAAAAATAATTACATGAAAAAGTATGACTAAGATTCTAAGACTGCTATAGCTTCAGAAAATACACGTAATGTTTAATTAACTATGTGTGAATTTCCAAACTTTTTTCATAGCTCTGCACAGAATACATGTGTATAATTCTGTCAGACTTCTCTCAAGTCATCTTTGTTTCTGTCAGGGTCTGGGAATAGATTTTGTCATCTGTAACCTCAAGAAACTCATTGTAGAGGCATGTCCTTCAGACAGCATTTGCCTCATCCCACCTTTCTTAGCACTGGTGAGGAGCACTGGCCTTGCTGTCAGCTGCTCAGAGGGCTGCTCCCCCCCAGCCCATGTGTATGTAGGGTCTTGATGCTCCCTGTCCATGCATGCTGGGCTCTCTCATCTTGTATTTTCTCTTATTATGTTGGAAAAAGCGGGTTGAATGAGGGAGGGTGGTGATGTTTGAGGTACATATTTCTGTAGGTGGGCAGAGGCTCCAACAGGGGCTTGCGGTGATCCTCACAGCCCAGTCTCCTACACAGTCATGCTTCTTGCTAATGGAGCAGGTGGGAGGTGACTTCTCCACCAGAATTTTCCTCCTGAACCTGTGGGCAATTTTTTTATTTTCTTGCTCTTGGGCAAGTACATACAATGAAAATAAGTAACAACAGACTGTAAGTCAATATTTACTGGAAAACAGTGCAGGGAACAGAGTTGATGTGCCTGTAATATTTCAAAGTCTTCTAATTGGCATGAGGAAGCTGATAATGATCACAGATGAAATTTACCTTCAACCATAGCTTTTTCATCCATAATAAATTCTGCTTGGGTCCATTTCATGGTAGTAGATGTCAATACAAGATGAAATATTAGTAGACTTACATTACAGCTACATTGATAAAAGCTTCTTCCTCAAGCTGTGACCCCTTACTCCATAGGCAAGTGAACTGAGTGGCTCATGCCCCTACTTTCCAGGGCAAGCCACTCTAAAGCCAGCAGGGTACTTCCACGTGGCATAGCTGTTGTTCCAGTTCTCCTCTGAGCTGTTCATGATGCCCTTGCAGCCTTAAAATCTAGAAGGTTTTCTTGTTTGTGAAAGCATTCTTCAGGTAGCTTGAAGATTGGTGACATTACAGTGTGACCCTAAGATTGCGTGGTATGTCCAGTAGTGCCACTAAGGGGAGTGTTGGGTATCTGCAGGCAGAAAGCCTGCTGAAATAGCATCTTAATGCTGGCAGATTAGAAAGAGCCCAGCCAGGTGCAGCTTCATCCTTTCATCCATGCTGTCTTCAGGGAGGGGTCTCTGAAGCAAATTATCACCAGAACTATACCCAGGTTTCATCTCAGAGAGGAACGTGGGCGAATAGAAAGTCAGAACACGAGAGTTATCTGAAGTTATCTGACAGCCTAAAGGTGTCCCATGTCATCTGCATGTTACCTGAGTGTTGAGACATGTTTTAGAATTAGTTCACACAGGAGCTAAATGTGACAGTGACCCTTACTGATCCTGCAAGGGCAAACAAACAAAGTTCTGGTGCCTTTCTTTCAGAAATAGCTATGTGGAGGTTGATTTAAAATAAAATTGGAGTTGCTTTTCATGGCTTGCTCTTGTATCTTTCTGTTAAACTAGCATAAGAAAGTTTTTATTATGGTGTTATGTTTAAACTGAAAAAGAAAATTCACTCATATCCAAAATTTAATTTGTTACAGCCGTGCAAATGTCTGGCAAATTTTAGGTGCTACAGAGAATGAATACTTCACTTTGTCTGCCCAAGTCTTCCCATTGAAAAAGGTCTATTTTATTTGGGTTGGATAATATTGGAGTAGTCAACTGCATAATTAACCAAGGATCCCAGCAAGTTTGGCATTCCATGTTGAACCTTAGGTTTTTGTGGCTACACTGTTATCTATATCCATGCTAAGTAATGTAAAATTTGCTTGGATACATTCCTATCAGCTACAATTATAATTTAGCGTGCATATATTTACCCTTGCAGGCATATAAATGTATGCCTGCATACTTTTGTGTACAGAAATTAAAAAAAAATTTGAAGGAAAAAAGGTGCCGAAACAATTAGAAAGGAATTTGAAAGGCATAGTATTCGTATTTTGTATTTGTCAGCTATTTTAAGTCACAACAGAAACTAGGATAAAAAGAGAAAAAACACAGAAATGGGCTTAAAAACAGAGGAAAGTTAAAAGTTCAAATTTATAGCATTGGCAGTTTTTTCAGGGATAGTGTGCTAGTTCTACATCTTTCCCCTTGTTCACAACTCTTCCTGTCTAGTATTATCTGTAGGTTGTAGACTGGTACCAGCTCACTATAAACAGAGTGTGAATAACCAAGTGCTAATTTCGTTAGAGACTTTTGTGCAATTTAAGCCACCATTTGTTATCAATATTCTCATTTTGTCATCCTCACATCTGTTTATAATATACTTTATAAGAAACTTTGAATTAAATCTATAGAGCTCTACAACAAAGATATCTTGATCCCTGGCTGGCCCTTCCAGGGCCCTGTAGAATTACAGGCAATAGTAAATATTAAAATACTGTTTTGTAAGATTTTTTGAACAAAGTTATGTATTGTGTATTACCAACTGTTCTGAAGCTGACTTCTACTACTTCTCAAAACAGTCGTGCTGTTGTCCTGCTTATCTTTCCCTTTATTCCACTCCTATTTTGCTTATAGGTATTGTAAATGTTAGCATCAGATATTAAATAAAACAGTATATGACAATTATTTAAACTAAAAACCTGTGTGTAGCATTCAACCAATAAATGATACAGCAGATGATAACAAACCATAATTTCGTGTTTCCTTTATTATTGTAAAATAAAAAACAGAAGCCAGAAACATAACCTAAAATATCTGGGCTATTTCATACCAGGTAGAAGAGCTCACCTGGGTCTCAGGTGGAAGAGAGGAAATGGCCTCAAGTTGCGCCAAGGGACGTTTAGACTGGACATTAGGAAAAACTTCTTTACTAAAGGAGTGGTCAGGCCTTGGAACAGGCTGCCCAGGGAAGTGGTGGAGTCACCATCCCTGGAAGTATTTAAAAGACGTGTAGATGAGGCGCTTAGGGACATGGTTTAGTGGGCATGGTGGTGTTGGGTTGACGGTTGGACTTGATGATCTTAGAGGTCTTTTCCAACCTTAATGATTCTATGATTCTATGATTCATTGTAAAGATGCTGACATTTGGAGCAGGAGGGATAGGGAAGGCACTGAACACAGAGCGGCTCCCAGAGTGCCGGGGCCACCTCCATCATCCCACCTTCACACATCCTGGAGGACACCATCCCTGCCAGCCACCTCCTTCCTTGTCACATCTCATGGATGTGCCACCTTGCAGACAAGCGTAATCCATGTCACTTATGGCTGGCTCAATGTCTGACTCTTTAGTTACAGCTGAGGTGGAATGGGCAGCTGGAATGGATAGAAGCAACTTTCATTACATAAATGGTCTAGATTTGAAGCAGATAAATGGCATGAAGATTTTTATACACAGGGTGATGGGCACACTAACAGCTTCTGAGGTAAAATGTGGATTTTTTTTTTTTTTTAAGTGAATTTTTGTGTAAATATATAGCTTTCCTTACTGTTGCGAATAGTCAGTTGCTATGGGAATGCAACATGCAAGGTTTCATATTTTACCTCAGAAATGTCACCACATATCCTGCTATCACAGGTCTTAGACACCTGGAAGAAACTGAAAAGAAATTGAAGTACATAATCAGAAGACTGTATGTGTTTAATTACCTTAATTTCTATTTAAAATACGCTTTGTAGATATTCCTTAGAGGACTCTCAAGAGTATCTTGTCATATTGTGAGATTTTCTAAGCACTGGTAGAGATTTCTAATGACTGATAGAGACTGGTATTACTTTCCAAGTGATCAGTGTGGTTTCCTTTCATCTTTGATTTTCTATGAAGTAACCACTAATTTAAAGTCTAATATCTTTCTTCTGTTCCCATATGCAGCAGATGGCACATGTGACTACATCCTACTTTCTAATTCTTATGTGATATGTATTACTCATCAGAAAGGAAGTTTAAAAATATTATCTTTCCAGCTCCTGGTTTGGCTAATCATATAAATTAAAATATTGCTTAAAAAAAATTATATTTGAAGACATAAAAAATATTAAAAGTATAGCATAAGGGCCACCCAATGGGGCAGCAGTGTATTGTTCTGCCAAAATGTAGTTTGATAAAACAAAGCACAACTGTTGAAAACTCTTGCTTGCCACAATTTTCCACTATATATTTCTGTGTTCATCTGGCGATATTTATCCCTAAATACTAAGGGAATTGGAGCACTGCTCAAGTACTGGTGACCATCTATTCAAATATACCCAAGTTTTCTTCTATTTGTGATTACAGATTCATTTCACAAGGCTCTAGACAAGTGTTTATTAATGCCTCTTTCCAAACTGCAGGCAAGGATGTCACTTATTCTTGCAGGTAACTATCTTCGCGTGTATCTTCAGTTAAAGGGAAATATTTTTGTCTGACTGACTGTAAATCTGTATTTTTAAGTGGGTATGGCACATGTACCATAGCACAGCAGACTTAAAAAGTGGAAAAATCTCAGACAGCAAAGCAAAGCTGCCCGAGAAATAAAAAAGAATTGCATGCTAGTAGCTTATTTTCAATTTAGACTGAAGTAGTTCTAGTGTTGGGTTTTCAAAGACACCTGAATGTTTTAGAAACACAAATTCTTGGTATTCAAGAGGGCTTTTTTTCTAGTAAATGACATAAGTTGGTTTTGTTTTTTTAAAATTATATCGTAAAAACAACTAGATCTTGTCCAGCTCACAGGGTATGAGTTCCAAGATTACCCAAAACCAACTTCCCTGTAAAAGTTCTGACCAGGAGCTTGTACACTTTCTAAACTGTTTCCTCTGCTAATGATTGAAACAAAATTGGAGATGCAATTGCAGCTTCTGTTTTGGTTTTCTTAAAAAAGTAGAATTAATCTAGAATCTGGGGTTGGTTTAGTTTCCAAAAGTAGTAGGGTTATGCCTTTCTGCTATGTCTGCTCAGCCTCTTGATTGTAAAGAGTCGGTTCCATGGTAACAGGATTTTAAACTATCACGTACAGCTGTTCTTAAATACAAAAACAAGTCACTGTTTAAAATATCCTGTAAAATATCTGGCCTAAAGAAAAACAAAGAGTATTTCTTATCAATTCATACTATTATTAGTGAATTGTAGTCATAATAACTAAAAAGACTTCTGTGTGTCATCTGTTTATCCCCATTATAGAAGTCACATGTATCTTGCTGCATGCAAATAAACATTAAAGGAGAAAAGTGTATGTCTTTTAACAGATTGAACATTCTTGAATTCAAAGCATATATACCAGTTAATCTTGTAATTATTCTTCACTGTACACCATCTCCCTGTGCGATCATAATCCAAATGTCTTAGTTACTGTTTTGATGTTGATAATTAAATTCCACTGGCTATAAAGTTAGATGTGCTTAGCAGAAGTTATACTAATGTATGATTTTAATCTGAACTACCTTGTAGAGAGTCACCCTGATAATAGCAAAGGAAGAACAGAAGAGATGGTAAAAGTATGCCCTTCTTCCCTAGTCAACAATACCTACTTTTATAATTTTTTTTTTAAACTCTTGAAGGATGCAGATGCTTTTGTTCTTATAGTTCCTGCTTACTTAATAGCTTCAGTGATGCTCCTTGGCGGTCAACTTTTAAAGTGATTCCGGTGCAAATGAACCCAGGACCTCCAGGTCTTGGAGTCATACTCTTCTCCAAGAGTATTGTTACACCTTGTAAGAACGTCTGACAGAATATAATTCCTCGAAAATAATCAGTATAAGAGAGAGAGTATGAATATGACCTCATATGAACCTGAATGGTTTTATATAAATGTGGAATTCCAGGAGAGCTTTCCCAAAGAGGTTCCCCTGCACAAGTAATCTTGATACCTTAAAAGTTACCTTAACAGTTATTTTTAAAAGTAAGAAACAGAAATCAGGATGTTCATATAGAGCTAAATGGTGTTACTCAGGTCTTCACCCATCCTTTCTTCTCTGTCAATGGAAAGGGTCACCGATTTTATTTATGCTTATGAGATTTTAACCTTTTGGTTCATGAAACTTGGATTAATTCTCATGAGGTTTGTAAAGATGGGGGGGGGGGGGGTTTTTAAAAAATTTTTTAATTTACTTTTTCTCTTTTCTGTTTGGAAAAGGGGGGGGGGGGGGAGTATTTGAAAAATTTTTTCAATTGACTGTTACCTTTATCAATAGAGGATAGCTTTTTATATTCAAAGTAATGTTAACCAATAAGTACCCAAGTAACCAAACTTTAAGAATAAACCCTTTCCATATAGCTCTTTCAAAGTTTATGTAGTGATAGCACTTCTTATTAATACTTTTTTCTCAAAGGCAGTATATGTTTTCAATTTGAAACAATCGTTTTCTTTACCCATGTGTCCTTATGGTTCTAAACTAGGTATTAAAATAACTGAAATTTATTTTCTTTAATATTAAAAAAGCTATTGACATATGGATTAATAGTATCATACTCTCTAAACTCCTGAAAGTTATTTGCCTTTGAGAGACAGAAATAAAACACTAATTATTAGTCCAAGGATTCTGTAGGTTAATAAAATTAAGAATCCAGACTTGTTATGTCTTGGTTGGAGTCCTAGTACCAAAGGAATTTATAGCTCATTTCACTAGAAATTTGTTTTTGCCATCTGCCTACAGAAAGAAAAAAAAAATATTGCTGCAGTACCTACAGCTTGCATCGCACTTCCACAATGCATCATATCTTTGCTACTACATCCAGATGGGCTGCTCAGTTCCTCTCTAGTTAGTAATATTCTTCAGACCTCATCATAATGGGGAAAAAAAATTGTAGTATATCCTGTAATTTTTAAATGCATTGTTTTGCTATATATACAGAGTGACTTTCTCCCTCTCCCTCTCACACTTTCTCCTTTTCCCCATCTTTCCCTCTATCTCTCTCTAACACTGTACCTCAGATATCACTGTCATTCACGATGGTAGAGAAGCCCTGGTAGATATTAATGTGGTAGCACAATCTTTTGTGTCTTTATTTCCGGAACATTAAAACTCATGGATTTATTGATATGTATGTGTATATTTTTCTTGCTAAATTTCATTGCTGTATAATTGCAAGGTTGTTTATGTCACTTCTGGTCAACTGTGGTTCTGGAAAACCATGGTACTTTCATAAAATTCTCATCTGTTTGGTGATAACTGCTCTCTTATATTTATTATTTTCAAATATTATAGTTTTGAAAATATAAAATAAAAATGGACTTACAGTTTATTTCTGTAGAAAAAAAAAAACCAACCCTATGAATGCTCTTCAGAGACAGGTAAAATAACCCATTATTAATTTGCATCCATTTGTTTTAGATCATAACTTTCATTTAAAAAGTATTAAGTAAATCTGCTGGTGAAGGAAGTATTTCCCGCGCATATATGCTTTTTCCTCTC
>NW_009210128.1:47624-60311 GCF_000690835.1 Fulmarus glacialis
TTTAATTCAACTGATAGCTAGGGGAGAGTCCAAATATTATCTTTTTTCCACTGACCATAGGCTGAGAATTACAAATCCAAGACACAAATCCCTTCAGTTATTTCTGAGGCCTTAAAAAGCTTCAATTAAACTGGGCTGAACAAAACACTGGCAAAATATCTGCATTTGATTACATGAAACCAGTCTTTCCATCTCTCATTGGTATGATCCCTTTTTTGCTTTCAGTCCTATCAAAAGGAAAGGAAAAGCCTTGTTTAACTCTTTCCAAAGTAACTATTACCACCAAGTAACAAATCAAGCTTTTAATGCGTGAAAGGTAGCCATAACCCAAATGCTTGGTATTTCATAGCTCCTGCAGAACATTTCTTTTGTTGATCAAATCCTAGACTAGCCAATGGACCCATGTTTTCCCTCTGAAACTACTACATACAGCAGTCTGCTTTCTACAAATACAGGCATTCACTCATCAGTGGCAGAGACCATATGATCATAATCTCTTTCCTTTTACCCTTTGTTTTTCCCATCTAAATTAATTAGTAAAATCTCTGAGCCACAGGGTCCCTTAAAGACTCCCTTAGCCTCCATACTCATTGGCACGTAGGCACAACAACAAAAAAATCAAGGCAAAGTGGACATCATTGTTCAAACATGTATGAGCTTCAATTTACAGCTAGTTGTTAAACTTTGCTTCCCAGCAAACATTCACTTTAGGAAATGCGAGTCTGAAATCGGTTTTGGATTGGTTTTTTCCCTCTATATTTCTAGAAATACAGCTTTTTCCAGAGCATGAATTAAATTGAAAAAGACTCTCCGAAGCACAGGGTGAACTTAATGTACCTTTTAAGTCTGAGCAAGGTGCAATCGTTCACAGCAAAGTCGTTCCTATGCTGGTGCAGCGGTCTGCATCTGTGGATCCAGAACTGCACTTGTGCAGATGGAGCTCTGAAAACAAGGCTGACTTCCAGATCCATTGGTTTTTGTCCCCTTAACAAATAGTCTCAGAAAGGAAAGTCTAATGAAATGAAATTAAATGATTTCACAGGACTTTGTCTTTTTATCCCAGTAATCTTTTGGCCTTTCTGTTGAGGTTTTGTTATTCTCAAACATAATTCTATATGATTCCCATGCAGATGAAACACTAACACAGATGATAATTTAAAACTCTCCTTATTATTCCTCATAAGAACTTCAATTAATCATCACAGTATTATCATTATTCAGACCTGTTTTGACAAGGCTACAACCTTCATGTTTCAAAATGAGTTAGGCCTGAATTTATCTAAGCCCAGGGTACTTCATGTGTTCTGAAAATGTCGTGAAATTTTCACTGCTATATATCTTCGTAGTGCTAATTTACCACCAGAACCATATGTTCCTAATCTTAGATTACAGCTGCATAAAACACTCAAAATTGTGTTCATTAAAAGTACGCCTGTGGTTAGGTCAACCTATCTATATTTATTTTAGATATGAGGTAGGGTTCATATTCTATTGCTAGTCATTTGGTAGAGACTGTAGCACACATAGGAATGGCACAGAGGAACTGAGAAGAAAAGTAAATGTGTGTACAAGACAGCTTTTTGTCCGTGAAAGGAAAGTTCATATTCTTATTCAAAGGAATGTGTATACATTAAACATTTGCTACACTCCCAAAATATAACTTAAATGTTGGCACAGAAATAAAATGCTAAAGGTGGTGTTTCAAAGTGTGCATTTATTTTCATAAATATTCAGGATTATACTTTTGGTCCTTTTTAACTAGTTGGAGAAAAATACTGTCAAGGATTGAAGCAAAGTAGTATCCAAAAGAAAAACATCTGGCAAAAGCAAGCATTTTGAACATGTCAGCTTATGGTTGACTGTCCTACTCTCCTACTCTCTAAATGGTGCATGAAGTAGAGAGATGCTTGCATATATGTTGTTGTATGTAAGAATGTTCTTTGAAAGGAATTCCAGTGTATCGTGTATTATAAGAAATGCCATGCAGTAATGTTAATTTATTTTTGGTGTTGTTGTTTAAGCAAGTTAAATAGATACATAAAACTTACATGAGTTGTTGGCACGCACGTTATTGCTTCCTGGGGACTGCAGCAAGTTACTGAAACCTTTTTGAAATGATGTCAGGATTTTTTGTAATTGAATATGCATATTTTACATGTTGGAGGCTGAAACACACTTTTTTTGGCAGGCTCTTTCAACAGATGCACATGCTGGGGCCCTATTCTAGGAGGTCTTACAGCATACGTAAGTCAATATTTGTGCATAATTTATAAAACTGAGCAGTGGAACATGGCTTTTCCATCAAATCTACATGATCATATTTCCCTCACTTTGTTTTTTTGCTTAAGGAAAACAGGACATAGAAGCCCCAAAGATGTCAAGAAGTAAAGAAAAAAAAAAATTAAAATGTAGGATAAGGAACTAAACATTATTAGCTAATTCTAGTAGAAATTGACATTTTTTTCTGAGGGAAAAGTACAGATGGAAAACAGAAACAAAGGAGAGTATCGAAAACTTGTAATTAGTCTTTCAATCCATACTTTCAAGTCTCTGAATGTTTCTCTTTAATTAGCCTGTCTTTCAATTTCTTTTAGGTTTTGATGAAAGAGATAAGCTAGGCAAGGTTGCACTGAGCAGAAACCATTTTCAAAACATGTCTAAAGTGTTCATAATATTAGTTAGAGTTCCCTATGTATCTTCTAGTTCTTTATATTGCCTTCATGCATTCCAACTATAAGACACACAATAAACATGCTTCTGAGGAAAATGAATTTCTATGTCTCAAACATGATGCTATAGTGACTGAAGGTCATTGAATTCAACCCATTAATTTATAGTACTGCCATGGTGATTAGAAATCCATTGAAAACATCATGAGTTTAATACATCATCAGCCATTTTCTATACAGAGCAAAGGTTGCTATGTTAAGATAAACATTGTTTGACTTTTTTGACTTGCTGCCAAATTATCAACAATGAAAATATACCATACAACCTAAATGAAATCTTAAAAGGGAGTAAAGATCTCAGAGGATAGAGATGTTTTAATTTATCTCCTATATTTTTATAAGCAAAGAATGAGAGTCATATGCTGCTGGGCAGAGAATCAATAAATATTATAATGAATATCCGCTATATCCGGTATTTCAGCTATATCAAGTGAATGCTTGGTACAGAATAGCTTACATATCCTTGAGTACACTAGGATAAGGGGTTTGGAGCTATTATCGTAGAAAATAAACCTGAACTGTGATTGCTGTGGATTAGAACATATTTTATTAATGACAAATTATGCCAATGTAGTGAGTGCCTTATCAGAACCATTCTGAAATATTTAAAAATCCAATTAACTGTTATGAGGATCCCTCATTTTACTATTTTTTTAAAACATGTATTCTTCCATTTGGTCAAATTTAAAAGACAGGAATAAGACCAACGGTGTTCCTGGCCCAGCTATGTGAATGTATGCACACATGGACTTTAAAATATTCTGGCTTCTCTTCTGCCTATGCTTTTTTTTTTTTTTTTTTTTTGTCAAGTCTCCTGATTATAGGCTAAGATAATGTCCTATCACTGATTTTATGTTGCCACTTTATCACGGGATCTGAGTGTATGTTGCATTATGACACAACTTCAAGGTTTATGAGAAAAGTTTAATGAAGCCTCTATAGCGTACTGGTTTATACTATATACTTAAAATGAAGCCTCTATACTGTACCAGCGATGACAGCATGTCATTGATTATTTATTATTTAGAAATGTAGGACCAGAAGACAACTGAAAATCCATTTTTGTCATCCTAATCTGCCATCAGTTGCTTTCAGATGATGGCTTGAATTTACTTCCTATCAAGAAACAATGACAGAGTGATGACCAAAACTCAGAATTTCTCACTCCAGGAAAAAATACCTGTTAGCCAATATATTACCTAAAGCTTTTTGATATACAAATCTGAGAATTGGGTTATTCCTTTATTTCTGGTATGGTAAAAATCCTGCAATAAATGCCCTATCTATAGTATCTTGTTACTTCTGTTTCCAGAACCAGGAAATACTAAAATATTAAAAAAAAAAAAAAAAAAACCAACCTAAAAGAATATATAAAACCTGAAAAAAGGAAAAAGGTTATTATGATTTCTAGAGTTTCAGAAAATGTCTTTTTTTGGTTCTGTTTATATTACCACAAATTGTAATGAATAAATAGCTTTGCTTAGCAATAAAAAGATTTTTATTACCTCTGCTATTAAGTAAAACTCTAAATATCAAACCACCCAGAAGTCACTAAAAACCATAAAACTGTAGTGAATCTAAGATTCTTTCCTGCAAACTTGAGTGGATATCCAGATATTCTCAAATGCACAGTAAGTTAATTGTTTTATTGAAAACTGAGAGAAAATTCAGCAATTTCAACTTAGATTTGCCTTTAGTATGGAGATTTATTTATATAGCTCTAGTTTTTAGTGCAAGCCTTTGTTTTATATGCTGCATAGGAAAAAAAAAGTGGTAACAAAGATTTATTTCTCCACAGATAACAAATGAACAACAACTCTGACAGCTTCACAAGAAGTTCATGCTATTGCATGATAATGAAGAAGAGTTATTCTGGTGACAAGCATGGGCTGCCAATTTTAGTAACAGTTTTCTATCACAAAATTTAGATTTGGACATGAACTTATAAAAACAAAAGCATTTCAACATGAGGAAGTAGAGTTTTTTACAAAACACACTAGGTATTTTGCTGCTGTGCACATTTTGCCTATGAGTGAGCTGATGTACGTAATGACTCCAGATCACACTGCAAAATCTGTGAGTGTCAGGAATATAAACTAGCTGTTGTCACTCATTATAGCCACCAGACCACATTCCCATTAGTCAAAAGACTTTTCGTTTCAGGAAAGATGTCTGGAGATTGGTGCTAACAAAATGTTATTTTTCCAAAAATCCTGTCTTGAAATAGCTAAAAGAATCACTGGGAAAATAGACCAAGACTTAACTACAGCTTTCACATTCCTGGCAACCTTTATTGGCATTCTACTGCAGACACTGCTTTTAACATCTTGCTGTCATAAATTTCAAATAAAATGATAATGATGTCAAAGATATGGTGTTAGATCTGGCATCAAGAACATAGTTTACATATACAGTGATAAACTTCCTCATATAATAGAGAGAACTAGCTAAGAATTCAGCTTTATCAAGCGTATCATAATACAAACAACTAGAATAATGAGTCTAAGCACAATTTCCCAGTATGCAGATGTGATTAAATCGGGTGGAACATCAAGTAATGAGGAGTAATAAAGAAGGACTTGAATCACTGAAGAAATACGCATGAGCTAATTTATAGTAAATAGGCTTTGACAAAGATGGATGTATCATTAGGTGCTAAAAGGAAAGAAACCTCATCTGTGTGAATGGAATGGTGCAGAAGTCTTCTCATTTCAGGCAGATAATCCACACCTCTGCCAATACCCTATACAGTGCACTTTATATATAAACAGCACTTTATATATAAATATTGTTCCACAGCAACTGTAACATGAAATGAAAAGAAAGACTGTGAAGTGTCAAAAGGAACCAAATGGAAGAGGAAAAAACAACAACAACAACAACAACAAAATCAGAGGAATAAGAGTGGGAAAAACTGGAAGTACAAAGTATTTCAAGTTCTTTTGAAACCTTCAAAGCTAGATTCAAACACAGATTGAAGAGAAGAATTCTGCTTTAGTAGGAAGATTCAGTAGATTAAATACTCAGTTCTTTTCTATGTCTAAATCCTTATTATTCTTTGTAAGATTACTGAGTTCTGAATTCTTTTTCAAGTGGAAAAATGTTGCTAAATGTTACCTTTGAAAATGCACAGCTTTCTTCTGCTTCTCTCTTTTTTCTGCACTTCCTTCGCTGTATTGAAAATTTAAGTCTCAACAGAAATAAAGTTTACTAAAGATAAACATTTCAAACTTTAGCTGCTTACCTAAAACTTGAACCAAAGTAGCCTAGAAAACTTGTTGAAATACGCAGCCTGTACATACACACGTGTAGTACAATATACTGGCATTCTGTTGAAGATGTGCATTTGGTGCGTGCTAGCTTATATGTTTAGATTTCACCAGACCCTTTTTATTCACTAAGGGCTCTTCAGTCACTCTAGAAGGCCGTTCTGTTCCTTTTTAATTACCCAGATTGTCCCTAACTGCAGTCTTATTCTCCCTCTCAATTTACCACAGTCACCACCCCTGGCCTGAATCCAACCCCCATTTAACAATTTATTTTACCTTCAGAGTGAGCTGTCTTAATCAGTTTCTCTCTCTCATCTCTTCAGCCTGATATCTGAGCAATAACCACAAATGAAACCCAGTGTTAAATCTGTGCCAATCCCTCCTTCTCCTGTATAGTACACAGAGAGGCAGCCGGATGCAGAAAAGGAGAACTCTCATTTTGTTGCATCCAGTGATTTCATCAGCGTTCTGAAACACAAATTTAAAATCCCAAAATGAAATTAAATAACCAAAGGCTATCTATGCCCTTAATTTGGTCAATGTGAGTAATTCCCAAAGTTATTGAAACATAATGTAAAGCAGAAGAATGACATTTGTTTTCCAGTTCTACTATTAATTTCCTGATACTGGAACACATCGGCTGATTGTTACAGCTATCAATATATCTGTGCACTTAGAAAGCAAGCAAGCCAGATAAGTGTTAGTGCTTTAATTTTCTTGACTATTGTAGCTGGTCATTGGTGAAGTGGACTGTAAACTGGATGCTTTTGAGATTTTCTATTTGTATCCATTCCTGGAATAATTCTGATGACTTATTAAGATGAAATACAACAATTACAAGCAGAAAAGACGTGGTTTTCATATCATCTATTGACCACAAAATGAGTGAAATGTTTAACATAATAGAATTTATGCTATACTATTTCTTGTTCTTTCTTTGCTGAGAGAATTAAAATGACAGTTCTTTATGTTTTAGGCTTTCATTGTTAGAAAATGGCTGCTGTACATAAAGTAATAGTACACAAATCTTGCCCGTCTCATTTTGTCTTCTTTCAAGATAACCTCATTCACAGGGAAACTAGTTTTGTTTTTTGCCTCTGACTCTGAAGAATACCAGTTTCCAAGCGAAGGGGAAGAATCAGCATTTTTTTGTCAAGAATAGCAACACACTGAAATATGTTTTAGGCATAATTATGATTTTATATATTAATTTGTATATAAAAGTTGAAGTTTAAGCTTGCTCTGAATAAGGAGTTGGTTATGCAAAAGCATACAATCAGCAAATTTCCATAGTAGTGGGATACTCTGAAAACCATAAAATATAATTTCATAAAGACAGGACAATACTTGTATTTCCAGGAGTAAAAATTCATTTGAACTTAATATTATAAAATAACCAGATATCTCACTATCTTGATACTAATACAATATTTCTTCAGGATTTCTGGCATACCTCAGGAGGCCAAATGCACTTCCAGAAAAGCAGCGTGAAGCAAATATGACCAATCACATTCTACTGTGATTATATGTGTTCTCCATCAAGAAATTTTATAATTATCGGGTTTCAGCAGGGATATTTTACTATCAGGGCATTCTTGAAAGGGAACCTCAATAGCAGAATTAATATAACCTTGAACAAATATCTCTTGTGAGAGACATGACAAAAAAAAAGTTACCACAACTAGGTTACAGCCATACTGATACTTGTACTGCTTTTGCCAAATCATTGTTTCCCTTTGTTTCTTTACATACCCTCTCTGTATCTCTTGGCTCATCTGATGATATTTAGACTGTTGAGATTGTCTTTTTGCTGTTTTGCATATGTCTAGTCTGTTTCTTTGATGTATAGACACATATTTCTAACAGTAATTATTATTAGAAGCAGTGCTGTTTAACCACATGTGGTACTTTTCAATTTTCTCAGTCTTTTCTAGTAAGCAAATGTATGAAGTTAGAGGGAGCAAAAGACTACAAGAATTTGAAAGCATATGATTTGTGTCATAGAGAGTGCCAATGAGTCACTCTACTGTGGGTAAATGCACTGACTGGTTTATGCTTGGGGTTCAAATAAATTAGTAATGAGAGTAGAAGCTGAAGGAAGCCATAAGATTTCTTCACTGACTCTTTTTTTTTCCCCACGAATAAACAACATTTCATCATTCTATAAGACCAAAGAAATTAGACCAAAAGAGGTCTATTATGAGCCATTGAATATCTGAAGTCAATAAAGAGACACTGATTTCTGTCAACCAAGGATACACAACCAAGGAGTGTTCAATAGCTGCAGAAAAGACAGGAAGTGATACAACTGGCCACATACTGGTTACTTAAGTGCCATTATCTGTTCAGCGCTCTGACCATACCATATCCATGGTCACTGAAGATAATACTTCATAAATTATTTATTAACCTGAAGCTACTCCTAATGTTCAGTTAGAAAATTAAATGGATCCTTCCCTCCTCCATGTGTTCATTTTCTTTTTCTGTCTCTGAAGCACCAGTTTTAAGCTGCCTGACAGAAACATAGATGTGCCTTTGAGCACCAACAGCAGGATTTGCTGTGATCCTGCTCTGAACTTCATGTTTAACCGCTTACTTAACCACCTGACTAAATGAACACATCACTGAGTGCTAGCTCTAAAGTTTCTCTGTAGAGCTAATGAAAGAATTATCAATGTCGCTACCACAGGCAGATTATCCTTTCCTTAAAATGGTATAAGAGTATATTATATAGCGCAGATGTTAAAAGTGTTTTTCCAAGTAAGATATCCCTGCTTTTTTTTTAATTATTATTAGTAGTAATTATTACCATCATCATAATCATAATTTCTATGCTAGCTGTACCAAAAAAAGATATTTTTCAAACACATTCAAACAAATTCTGTTTTCAGATGCATGTCTCTCTGGACAGAATATGTCTTTGAGGGAAATCAGACTGGACATTAGGAAAAACTTCTTTACTGAAAGAGTGGTCAGGCCTTGGAACAGGCTGCCCAGGGAAGTGGTGGAGTCACCATCCCTGGAAGTATTTAAAAGACGTGTAGATGAGGCGCTTAGGGACATGGTTTAGTGCGCATGGTGGTGTTGGGTTAATGGTTGGACTCGATGATCTTAGAGGTCTTTTCCAACCTTAATGATTCTATGATTCTATGATTCTATCCTTAAGCAATTCTGGTTTGCTGTGTATACAGAAAAAAGCCCAGCCCAAAGCACATCCAAGGTTTTCTGCCCTCTAATTCCGGCATGTGGCTACTTCACAGCACTGCAAAGGGTGTTTGAGCTCAAGTAGGAGTGAGTGAAGAGGTTAGTTCCTTTTTGAACATGCATCACATTTATTTTCCTCTTCAGACACTTGGTACATTTTTTTTTTTTCCTCCATAATAAATATTGGTTTGTGTTGATAATAGCTGGAGGATATCTGTCAATTTGTAGAATGATCTTGGGAATAAAAGAAGCATCTATTGTCTTATAAAATAGAAAATAAATCTCTGCTCAATTTATGAAGCTCCCCGAGGTGCTGGGGTTACATATTCAAATAAGTGCAGAAAGCACTGGATTAGAAGAGTTTTAAACGTGCCTTCAAGAGGTACAGTGCTTGCTCCTAAATCCTGAGTTTGTTGGCTGTGGCAAAAATATTTCTCAGGTTGCTCCCTTTAGACTCCAGGAAAATGAAAAAAAAAACCAACAAATCCCCCCTCCCCAAAAAACAAAAACAAAAAACCAAAACACATAGAAACTCATTATAACATCCTAGTCTGTGAAGATAAAAACACTTTTACTACTTGATGATGCCAAGATGAGTAATCAGTATGTTGCACAATGGAAGACCATAAAAGTTGCTAATAAGTGTACTTTCAGGGTGATTAATATTGGTAATCAGAAGTGTGTTTTGCTGGGATCCTTGATAAGAATTGACATGTTTATTATTTTTGATTGACCTGGATAAGCAAAATGCAATTACATTTATTACTATCTTCTTTTTATTTACATTTTTTTGCTGTTTAGATATTTCCAGGAACATGGAAAATATTTTTTTAATACCAGCAACACTAGGGAATTTCACAGAAGAGAAGCTTGTAAGATTTACTTTCTGATTCTTTTTTAGTTGCCTATTTTGATGCTAAAGTACATTCACTTTGAAATCTCTAGTACAAATATTTGCAATATTAATAGCCTCAAGCTATTTTGGGTCTTAGTCAGTCCTTATGGAGACAGAGTTTGGGCAAATTTTCTTCTTCCTACCTCACCCTTAGTTTTATAGTAAACCAGTAGTTTAGACATGGAATTTGACCAAAAGACTGACTCAAATAGGATCTTAATGTGTAAAAATTCTTGTATAAATAGTTTTGTAAGATATGAATATAAAAGACTTGCAGCTGAAACATCAATTATTAAACAGGAAGTCATTAAATGAAAGATTTGCTGAGGCTGGAGTACACTGGAAAGAAAAGTGAAACATCTAGAACTTCAATGGAATCGTGAACTTTTCTGTTATTGGCAACCTAATGTTTCCACATACTAACACATGCACCTCTGTCAGTGGCACTTTATTTTAACAGCTGAATGCTGCCTTTATAAGACCTGAGAAAAAATGGCCACTGGTTCCCCAAAAGACCTGGAAAACCTGAAGCTATACAGTAGGTCAGAAGATGATTGATGCCAATATCCCATTTCTGAGTTAAGACTTTCCGTTTGACGTGTATCTGTAGAGTTTTCACCAGTCACAATATAGGGTGATGCAATGCACTAAAATAGAGTTTTCCCATTGACTTCAATGAAACAGGGATTTTGCTTACAACTTTAGCATTTTCTTGTATCTAACCCTGATCTGTTCCAGCACATCTGGAGATGGTTGGAACATCTGGAGATGTTTATTCTGGATGCATTACTATCAGAATACACTGGAGGCTGACTTGAGAGCACCTGACCTACTGAAGCCATTGGTGTGGAAAGTGCTGCCGCTTTGATGGTGTTCTCCGCAGTGGCACTGAGTCACTCTCACAGGAAATGCCAGAAAGACTCAAGAGACTCAAGCAGCCCAACGTGCAACAGCCACACCTAGCAAGAACTGTTATTGAATATGGCTATGGTAATCAGGATAAGGTTATGGACATCTTAGTTGCCAGTACTATCACCAGCAAAGTATCTATACACCTTAATATGTCAATATCAGCGGGAGAAGGGGGCTCTCACTTGCTAAGGGACACAGATATGGAAACGTTGTGTATCTCATTGTCAGAACTGCATCCTCCTGCCTTCCCAGACTATCAAGACACACTGGCCAGAGCTCAGTGGAGGTGCCACCTTCCAACCCAGACATGGAAGACAGCCAGTGCTGTTCAGGAGAATGCATCCCTGGATCATCCCAGCTCTGTCACAATACTCTTCCCTGGGATGTCTATGCCTTCCTCTAAGAGCTCTCTGAAACCACCTCCTCCTTCTCTCCTCTCTTCCAGATTGACATAATGTGCTGCCACACTAAGGTGACTGCGGATACACTGGCATCACCACTAACTGCAGCCCATGCTAAGCTGTGTGCTACATCACAGGGTGTATGTAGTGTACACAGGTCAAGTCTGAGTGAGTGCCAAGATCAGGTCAGGCATGCCACAAAATTTGGTAAATGAGAAGTCTTCTTGATAGTGCTGTCTGTGATACACTACACATGCCCAAATCGGAGACTAGAGTGCCTTCACTGGAGTAACCTCCAGAAGTGAACAAACCTATGAAGCCTTTGTTTCCCCACTTGACAGATTACCTGCACTAGACAGCCACAGACACAATAGAGAGCACATGAGTAACTACAGATTACTTATGAAAGTATAATTAAGCCACGTTGTTCTGAATGATTTGTGTCTGTTTCACTTACAGGCATTTTTCTGGACCTATTTCTTCTAAGAGTCTTTTGGGACAGGTAAAAACCCTTTAAATGCACCTTTAAACAGCAGCAGGTGACCAGTATTTTGGATGCCTTTTTTTTAATATTGCATAAGTTACATTGGAATGAATGAACTGTGGCAAATATTCTGTGGTTACTATTTTTAATGATAATGGTTCAAACGTACAATCTGAATTGGATACTATATATATAAAGAAAAATCTATTCCCGTATATGTTATTTATTGACCTGTCTATTCATTGAAATATTTATATTGTTTATATAAAGTTGATTGTTCACTTTTCCTTTGTTCCAGGAACTCAAAATAAAGATCTGATATTTTCTGTATTTCTCTTGATTGTTTCCAGGTATTTCAGCATATGCTTTTGCTATTTTGTGTAGGTTTTGTGTAGTGAAGTGAAGTACGAAGGCTGATTTATCTGCAACAGACACACAAAGGGAGAAGTCTCATCAGGCACTTGGGAAAGAAAGTATACATTTCACAAATGAACTGTTAATTTCTTTCCCATTTCAGCACCCATGTACTGAGGGACATTGGAGCAGCTGTGATGAGAATGACGGATGTTCCAAATTGGTTGCCATTGAACCCCTGCAATTTTAAAAGTTCTCAGAGTGAAGAAAATGAAAAAACTTTGTTTTGGCAACCTTTGGTTGGAACTGGCTGCTTAGTGGGTTTGGTTTGGTTTTGGTTTTTTTGTTTATTTTGGTAAGATATTTGTCTCAGACAATGGGAAGAGATTTTTTCCCTCTTTTTGATAAAAATCAGTCACAAACTGTCAAGGAACTCTTT
>NW_009210128.1:60322-65226 GCF_000690835.1 Fulmarus glacialis
TGTTGATTTTTGGATGGCACTGGTCACTGAAGGATGTTTCTTCCCTACTAGTTTTAGTGCAACCAAGCTGGCAAGCATAGCTTATGGGAAGCCATGTGTAAAGACACTGCCTCCAGAACTGCACAGTCTTACGCCAAAGCCGCACCATCCAAAGGCCTTTTGGATGTGTGATCACCAAGCGATGGGGAGAGGGAAGAGAAACAGTGATGAGAAGCAGTGGAATGTGGAATGCTACTATATGTTTGCTAGTAATGATTGCACATACTTAAATCAAGTGTTTAATTCTCATCTGTCTTAAGATCGATTAAGCAGAAGGGTGTAAAATGACACCATATAAATTTGACTCAAACCTAAATATTTTTCTGTCTGCTTGTATACTTTCATTCACTATTCACAACTACGAGCTCATTTTTATAATAAATTTAATGCTGCAGGATCTATTGAAACAACTAGAGAGAGAGACCACAGAAGTACCACTAGTCTGCCTTCTTTAATTCAAGGGCATAAATACGGAATTAAGAAATAATTTCCCTGACAAGGATGTAGCAGAAGAGACCATAAGAAATCAGCATTAAAAAGCTTCTTCAAACTGTTCTACTGAAGATTTTTACAAGTGAGAAATGGTCTAAATATATACGCTCCAGTCTTAAATGGGACAGATTAAATTGAACATAAAACTAAATTTTTGTGCCAAAATATATCTGGAGAAAACCAATGTTAATTATTATAAAGTGTCTGATGTAAGTAGGTAGTTTCCTATTACTAGTCCCAACTTCTCTTTGCCAAGGAAAGGAGTCAAAACTATCTTTGTGTTGGTAGATTCACAGGATATGCACATCTCAAACACTGTACTATAATTTTGTCCCACCTTCTTCTTCTTTTGGAAGGGATTCACTAAATCTAGAAAAAGTATGAGAATTGTAACAGGGATGATGAAAGACATACCATAGTCCCAACGTATAAGGAGTTATTGGAAGAGTGACCCAAGAGGGTACTATGACAGAAATCTATAAAATCATGAAAGTACGAAAAATCATGAAATTACAAAAAAAGTAAACCTAGAAAAAGATTCAAGTGAAGAAGCACCCAAAGAAATGATAAAGCAGCAAGTAAAAAACTGGAAATAAGAGTATTTTTTCACAGTGTGTGACTAAAATGTGGAATTTGTTGTCCCAGAAAGGGAAAGACCCAAACTAGGATTGCAAAAAGTAATTAGACAAATATATTGAAGAAAAATCAGTCAGGAACTCCATAAAATGCTTGAGCTGGAAGGCTATGTTTACTGTCTGTAAATAGGGTAACAGTATTACTCTTACTTTTTTTCACTAAACATCTGCTATGGGTCATTTTCAGAGACAGTATTGGGCTAGACCAAAACTTCTTTTGACCTAATGCAGCTGCTGTGCACATGCTATGTGTAAATCAGGGAGGTTGACCTCATGGCCCAGCAAGATACTTCAGCAGTTCATTTCTGTGGTCCTTCAGGTCTGCTGTCTTGACTTATAAAGTACTCAGTACAGTTTCCATGGCACCTCATTTCACCAACAAATTAACCCTTGTGGTTCCATGGAAAATATGCAGTTCATACAAATCCTAAGCTTTCCTTCACCTGTAGGTATCCAAGGGACCTGTTAGTAAAAGTTCGTTATTTGGTTTAAATGCTTTCAGACGCAAAAAAAAATCTTTTTGTTTTACCTCTTAGCTAATATCCCTCCTTACATATGCAAGCTCAAAAATGAAAATGACAAGTTTTATTTTTCAAAGCAAAGAGTTATGTTACTTGTTGAAAAATTGGAATCACACTCACAAAAGAGAAATATGAAAATGAGATATCACTCAGAAAACATATTCCTAGTTTTCATTGTTACTTGTAACTTTCTTTGAGGCAACGCTTTGCAGCAGAAGCTACATCAGTACAATTCTTCCGGAATCCTGTCTTTAGCACAGGACTAAGATGGTTCAATAGTTCTAGGTTAGACTATGAGTTTATAACAAGTGGGTGCACATGTATACATTCTTGTTACTTTTATGAATTAACACATTCCTCCTGAATTGCATGGTTTTCTTCTAATTTGTATAATTTTTGAGACCGTTACAATATTCTGTAAATCACATGTTCAGGGAAACTTGCACTGTACATACATTTTAGAAATCTTATAAACCCTTACATGTCTTTTGCATTGCTCAGTATCTGGACTGGTTTAACACATGATAAAGTATCATGTTTGTGTACACTGCGATCATCAAATCCCCATCAAACGCTTCTGATTTAGCTTCTTCCTTACACCTTTGCTAACCTTAAGGTTTCTGAATTAAAGTCTCAAGAGGTTTTACAGGAAGCCATATGTACTTCCCTGCTCCATGTCTTGTGCATTGCTTTTGGGACTGAGAGGGAATAAGATGATCTTAGAAACAGCTGAAATTTTAAAAGGAATTCCATTCAAGTGAATGGAAAAGTAAAACACCACGTGATTTTCTTTTCTCTGGAAAACTGACTCCCCTGCATTGGGTGGAACTGACTCCCCTGCATTCAACAGTAAAATTCCCCATTGCCTTCATGTATATCAGGAATTTACCTCTGATTTTCTGAGACTCAGAGGTGAGTAGGTTTTATTACCAGGTTTGTGTGTCGGTTGAAAGGTTTTGCTAGTAGCTCATTGTACCTGCACAAAAGCAGGTATGCTTAGACTGCAAAAATTAATTCAGTATGAAACTTTGCAAAAGAAACACTGTCTGCCTATTGGCAACATTTTTTGCAGCTAGATCTCTGCAAACCCTGTATAGACTTTCTGAAATAGAGTTTGTACCTAAAAGAGCCCAATTTTCCCAAGGTCAGATTGCTCTGTGAACTCAAATATGATTTATGCATGGTAACATAGATCAAAAGTGTGTCAGAAGAAGGGCGTAATTACATGAGACAAAATATGAAAAAATAATGAGGTTGTTTCCTGTTCAGGTATCTATATACAGGCCTTAATCCTTTCCAGGGAAAGGAAGATAAGAAACATGAGTGCAACAGGGTATCTCAGATCCAATTTTATGTCTTGTCTTCTTGATTCTGAAACAAAGATTTTCTGCAAAAAAATAATTAAATTTTGGACAGCACTGACCTTTTCTCTCTGAGTTTAATAGGATATAAATTAAGCAATGTGTACACATATAAATATAAAAGTACAAATGTATGTAAGATGTAAATATAGGCCCAATAGGATATATGTGCTGGTTTTGGCTGGGATAGAGTTAATTTTCTTCATAGTAGCTAGTATGGGGCTATGTTTTGGATTTGTGCTGGAAACAGCGTTGATAATACAGAGATGTTTTCATTATTGCTGAGCAGTGCTTACACAGAGTCAAGGCCTTTTCTGCTTCTCACCCCACCCCACCAGCGAGTAGGCTGGGGGTGCACAAGAAGTTGGGAGGGGACACAGCCGGGAAAGCTGACCCCAAATGACCAATGGGGTATTCCATACCATATGACGTCATGCTCAACATATAAAGCTGGGGGAAGAAGAAGGAAGGGGGGAACGTTCGGAGTGATGGCGTCTGTCTTCCCAAGTAACGGTTACATGTGATGGAGCCCTGCTTTCCTGGAGATGGCTGAACACCTGCCTACTGATAGGAAGCTGTGAAAGAATTCCTTGTTTTGCTTTGCTTGCGTGCACAGCTTTTGTTTTACCTATTAAACTGTCTTTATCTCAACCCAGGAGTTTTTTCACTTTTACTCTTCCAATTCTCTCCCCCATCCCACCAGGGGGGAGTGAGCGAGCGGCTGTGTGGGGCTTAGTTGCCGGCTGGAGTTAAACCACGACAACATAATATCTTCTTGAATACAAGAGATGCTGAAATGTATGAAAATCTCAATTATGTGTGATCATATGAGGATAAATAAGTAGATATCAAAGGATTTTGTTAACACAACTGAAAAATATACACTTTATTATTCATGACACTAAGGCAATTCTTAAAATCCTGTAAGTACAGTGAAACTTTAAAAATAAGCATTGATAAAACAGTAAACCTTTAAAGAGAATGAGTCAAAGACAAAGTTAGATTCAAGTTATAATAAGGCAAACATGACCTTTTAGTAAGAAAAATTTTAATAATTCCCAAATCTGATTAAAAGCTGAATAATACTCAGTACTGTCACAGGTGAGATGAGGTAAACCCATAGCGGATTTGGATAGAGGGGTTTATTTAAAAACCTGGGGGATTCATTTATACCCCACTCGGTTATCTCACACACTCACTCACTGGCTCCCCCAGCCACACCAGGTTCCCTATGTCTCCAGTCCTCACCCAGGAGGTGGATGCTGATCCAGGGAAGTTGGGCAGAAAGTTGTACCAGTACGTGCTGTGCTGCTGCTTGCAGGTACCTGTCTTGGGCATCACCAGCCAAGGTCCCTGGGCATCCCCCACCATTTGTGTCCATGCAGCTCTCTGATTTCTGGGACCTTCCCCTACTTCTCAGATCTTTCCTCCAGCCACAATCTTCACCTTCTACTTTCTGGCCCCCCTTTTTTTTTTTTTTTCCCCAAGACCACTTTTTCCTTTCAGGATCCCTCTTCTGTGCACCACCTCTTCTTTCCAAGACCCTACACCCCCAGCTTTCCTAATCTAGATAGTCTAGGTAAGGAAGCACAACACATGACTGGCCTTCTAATTGGTGGTTCCCTCTCAAGTGTCTTTCTTAATTGGAAGATTCAGGATGTGACACTTTTGTTTAGTCCAGGTGTTATAAAAATGTATAGCCAGCCCATACCAACTGCAGCTAGCAAGTAGGAGGCTTCTGCCTCCAAAGTTCAATTTTGGATACTCACCCTTCCCAAACACATACACCCAATTATATTCTGCCTGGTAACATTCACAATTTGAGCTATATTTTTACCTATGAGTGTGCTCTGATT
>NW_009210128.1:65258-86558 GCF_000690835.1 Fulmarus glacialis
TTTCCATAGCCATATTAAAAGACCTATTGAACTTAGAAGAAAGATCTGGAAAGGACAATAATATTTTATATTGCAAGCATCTGCTATTCTATCATAACTGAATATATGACACACCTAAAAGTTTGACTGTTATAGAATAAATAAATCATATTAGACAATATAAAATATATAGTCACAGAACATTACACTTGGAAAGAAAGCTCCCATAGCCATATTAAAAGACCTATTGAACTTAGAAGAAAGATCTGGAAAGGACAATAATATTTTATATTGCAAGCATCTGCTATTCTATCATAACTGAATATATGACACACCTAAAAGTTTGACTGTTATAGAATAAATAAATCATATTAGACAATATAAAATATATAGTCACAGAACATTACACTTGGAAAGAAAGCTCATTTGCTTACTTAGTTCACCCTCATGGAAAGCAGAATTAAACCATATATTCTCTTGAGCTTTATACAGACAGGTTTTTACATGGCTGTAATTATGAGATTTCCATTACTTTTCCTGAAAGATTTTTTCATAATCTAGTATCTTGGAATATAACTCTGGCATTGATGAAATTTTTTTCACATAAATACAGTGAAACCTACTGATAGATGTCACTCAGTAATCCAACTCTGCAGGCTTGGGTGGTTTTGGTTGGTAAAATTTATGATAACGTAAACATAAATGTCTATTTTTGAAGCAGATGCCCATTTTGCACTCAGGCACAGCATAGCTGATTAGAATTGTCCTTTACAGGCTAAAGACTAAAGAAATCTGTGAAAAAAATGTAGTGGTGATCTTTCATACTGAAAAGACAAGAACCACAACTGAATGTTTTGTGCATAAATCACTCTTCAGACAGACTGAAAACATATACGAAAGTTTCACACACTAATTCTATCCCATCTGCTTAGTACTGGTAACTTTAAACATTAAAAATCTCATAAAATAATTAATCTCTAAAGATTAATCACTGTCAATATTTGCTTTCTTATGATGAGCTACAGATAGTTTCCAGTAAACTTTTCTTCTCATCTCAAGATCCTGAGATTCATGGAAGTTTTCATTGTGTCAGTTATAGGTATGAATTCAGACATTTTAACATCTAAAAATTAGTCACCCAGCAGGAGACTCAGCATGCACACTAAGAAGGTAATTGCCTACACCCAGGAAAAAGAAAATAATTTGCATAGGACCTTGTCACCCAGATTAGGGCATCTCCACCCCTTGGAAATTCAAAGCAGAGTTCACTTCCAGGAGTGCCTGTGTAGTAAAAGAGAAGATGACTTTTTGCACAATATCTACGTGGTTAAAGAAAACAGGAGAGCTTGCTTCCTCCTAGAGATGTGGACCTGTAGTTTCTACTTCTCCAAAGCATGTCTTACTGATTAGACTATTGAAAGCAGCCTGAACCAAGACCGAGATCCTTACAACCAGTGAAAGCTGGACAAATGTGCAAAAAGAAAAAGCACAAGGGGGGCTGGCACTGCATCCTTCTCTTAAATACAGAGGTGTTGAAGTGAGGGCACAGTACTGTTACTGCATGGTACTATTCAGTGGTATTTTGATGAAAAATGCATAATCAAACAAAGATGGAAGCCCAAAACACTCTCAGAGTTAAATGAGAGATTCTACCATAAAATCTATGCGTTTTTCATCTCAACATTATTCTCTAAAAACACTTCAGACATTTATTTCATGCCATTTACATATTTTTGACATATTGCCCAATTTGTAATGGAAAATAATTTGGAAATTATAAACTTGGCTAGAAAGGGGTTTCAGTACTTTTCTTTTTAACAGTATGCTGTGTGTTACACAGAGGAGCCATCTTTTAACATTATCAACAAATGTGTGCTGTCTTTCAATTCCTTCTCCGATGACTTCTGCCATCTGCCTGGAGTTGCAAATATTATTTGGGACAGAAAAATAAGAAAAAGAAGAAAAAATGCTGAAATCAAAGTATCAAAATATCAAGATCATAATATCAATATCAAAAGATATAAGAAATTTTTAAAGAAATCAACAGAATTGATTTCATTAGAAGAAATACAGGAAAGAAATTTAAGGAAAAATAAGATTCCATACAAGAGAAAAGAAATATTGAAAAATCTAGTAGTGGAAAGAAAAAAAAAAGAAGACAAATAGACGTACATATAGTATAGGGGCATTAAAACAGATAGTATGTTATGGAAAGGGGATATAACAACTTATTTATTATGTATTTAGGACACTTAATTACAAGAAAAGTGATATTGGAAGAGATTTACAGGCAACAAAAAAAATTAGTTTCTGCTTTTTTTTTAAAGAATTCAATTTTTAAATCCAGGTAATTCTCTTTAGAGAAATGTTACCAGATCAATTTGAAACCTTTTGAGAAGTCATCACAATAACTAAATAAAGCTGACAGCCCACAGCTTAAACCTTTCTGGAACTTCAAAATAGCTGGTATGTTTGTAAAACAAGAACATATTGGCAATGGTTTTTTTTTAATCAAACATATCTTTGCAATTTCTGTGCCATAGCACATCACAGCTGATTATATCATATTACAGTATGTGTTGATGTAACCATAGCAATCATTAAATTCATTCTTGGAATTTGTAGGACACATGGATTCTCCAGACTGCTCAAACATTTGTTCTAAAAGTGCAACGTTTTCTTTTTTAAAATGATTTATTTTTAAAGAAAATTCAGAGTTGTTATAGAATGTTCAGATGCTAAAGGAGTTGTGCATATATAGTCGATATAAGTCTAATGTACTTATTTCATGCTTACATTTCTCATTTGCTGTTAATCAATCTGAATTAAGTACAATCTACTGTGCCCGCTACGCATGATTCCTGGCATTGATCAATTCACTATACACTTACGTACTGCTTTAAAACTTGATCTGGAAGATATAAGTGGTAATTCCCTGGGGAGCCAAGAGTCAAGACCCCTTAGAAGTACAACAGTAAGTGATAAATTAGATTGTTTAATTATAAACATGAGTACAGGTTATTTGTAATCTCAATAAATCATCCAATGATATCTACACTGGGTAGAATTTTAATTCACCCTTTCAAGGAAGAGCCCTGACCTGTAATTTGACTTTATTGAGCAGATAATGGAAAGATCAGACAATAAGGCTGAAAAGGGAACACTCAGATGTTAAGAAAAGTCTTTTATTTTACTTTGCAGTGAAAATTTGTAAATGCCAGCATTTAGGATGTGTTGAACTCTTATACTAGTCCATAGCAGTACAATTGTTCTGAGGAATATAAGGACAAGTATATAGGTACTTGTTAAGCAATGCTCAGAACCTTATAGGGTGGCAGGTAACATAACCACCAGATCTTTGGAAATGAAAATATGGGATGCTTTAGTTTGATGGGATGAGCAGAAGAGCAGCCACAAGAGTTTTGGAGTCATTTCTCAGTTCTTTTTGTAATCGTGGCAAATATCTCAAGACCAAATGTAACACTGCATCTAATGATAATTGTTTTTATAAGCTTCTGTATGATCAGTGACTGAAAAAAATTCTGATCACATAGAGAATAATGCAAAACTATGCTTATTTATTCTGATCAAACTTTACATGCAATTTATCACATTCAAACATAGTATGAGGTAAGGAACACTTCAGAGTGGGAGAGCATACAAGTTCCTTTGATCTTTTTTTTGTTTGCCAACCAGACTCTGCATGAATCTCTGGCTAATTTTGATTAAAAACCCCTCTGGTCAAAATTTTCAAATTTGTTTTCTGAAGAAGGGCTACTAAAATAATGGCCTACTTTTGACTTCTCATAAATGTTCCAAAATTCCCAATACCTTTCTCTGCAGTTTCAATGCTATTCATTTGTTTTAAGTACATTTCAAACCAAAACAACTCTAGAAACTATAAATCTGTAATATATAGTAATGGCTTAGAGTGTGTCACCCTCCAAAGAAGCTGTCTGAAATTCACAAGAGTGGTATCCTTACGCGCAATATCTGAGACATGGCCTTCATGTTATAAATCTTTTAAGTGGCTAAAAAGTGGTTTGCAGGCAGGGCAGAAAAATAATTACATAAACCAGTGTTATTCTAGAGTTGGTGTATCTTACAAGGCTAAGTAAAGGAGTGGTCTGTATCCATCACATAATGACATTATAAATCTTTGTACCTTGCAAGGCAATGACATGAAAAATTAGACTGAACAAGCCGGAGATGCACTATTTGTAAGACTCAAAGGAAAGGTTAATGCAAGTTAAATATTGACATGTCAGCAATAAGGATTATAGCAATTATAAATTTGCACTAATGCCAGCTGCTGCTTAATTATTATGTGACACTGACAGGTCAGCCTGCTAGATTGACGGCTGAAGGCATTTGCCTTATAGGAATTATTCAAGATCTTTGGAACAGGCTCTGATCTCAGTTACACCAGTTCAATTCTACGCACAAATCTCCTAGAGTTAGGGGAGTTAATTCATATTCCCAGTGGAAAGAGCAGAATCTGCTACTATGTTATGTATAGTATTCATTTTCCCTAATGTCAGGAAAGTGAATAATTTGTTATCATGTAAACATACAATAACACACTTCCTCTCTTCTTTCCTTTAAGTCACTCTTCTAAGAACTACACTAGAACATATGTAAATACTGTTAGCATCTGCCTGAGAAAAGGGGGAAAAAATCAAGTAGTGATTAAAATAGGGGAGTATTTCTGGAGTACAGGGAAAACAGTAGATTGAACTTCTCTGCTGAAATATGCTACGTCTGATTAAATTATTCATCTGGGAAAATAAATTCAATGACTGCCATTTTGTTGCACTTGCATTGTTCACTAAGCAATCTTGACATCTAAAGCACGCTGAAGTTATGGCAGTAAATGCCTGCAAATGACCAACACAAAGCCTGTGAATCAATTAAATTCTAATTAAACTTTAACAGGGTTTAACTTGTGGAGAGGTCTTATCGTAGTCCCTCTGCACACTGGTGCATTTCTAAAAGACTCTATAAAATAGAAATTCAGGACAGTCATACTTTTTCTCCCTTGAGTTGTATGAAAAAAAAAACAACTTACTGATTTCAATGGGAGAAGCTTAAAGCAAGTCTTGTCACTTTTGAAATTTCTAGATCGTACCTTTTTTATTTTCAGTATCTAAATAAAACAGGAAACCTGGCCCAAAGCCCCATAGAGTTTCTGGTAAAACTGCAGGTTTTTGTGACAGACTTCTGTGGTTTTGGGCAGTTATTCATCTGTTTACCTGTAGTAAGACATGTTTAATTCTGAATACAACAAATACGCTGAAGTTCGTCACATAACTTCCTCTTACATACTTTGCTTCAGCTGTCTCAGCCTATTAAAGAAGCTGCTAGCTGGCCCTCAGCACTAGTAAGTGAAACTGTATTTAATTCTCAACTGTCATTAAAACTTGTTGCTTCCAATCCCTCAGTTAAAGTTTTAGAGACAACTAAATGGGCTTGGGTTTTTTGTTTTTTAATTGAATATTATAGCAATTTCATGGAAACTTATTGCTGGAGGCTTCTATATGCTTCTATTTCTATGTTTCCCCTCTTCTTACACCCAGTCTTATGAATTCACTAGTGGCATGAAATCAAGGTTTTAACCTTCCATAGGATTCACTACAGCTCTTCTTGTATTCTTATCTTCAAGTTTAATTCAAATGAAAAAATAAATTTCTGGTAAGTTGAAACACGTACAGTGGCACATGACTAGACTGTAAAATATCTGACCGTAAGCAAGAATTGTTGGCATCATTCTCTCCTCTCTTCATTGAAAATAGAATGTTTCACTTGTTAAAAGAATAAAAGTTAAAAGTAACCTCCAAGATATTTCAAATGCAAAACGGTTTCATGTTAACATTTTACAGTTCCAAAATGAAAACAAGTCAGAGCAGCACAAGGACCTCTGAACATTGCATTTGGATCAAACTTCTGGTATAGGGTACCAAGAATGTATTACACAGGTTCAGTATTGTAAGAAAGAAAGTCTACACGAAGCTCACAAAAGAAGACTGTGGCTCCTTGCTCTGAACCAAAGCAGAGTGAGTGGTGACAGTGGTTTCACTTAAAAAATGCACTCGTGATCCAAACTAGGACAGCAATGTAGACACATCCTGTTGTGTCATTCCACTGCATTCCTCACAATAAATGAAGAGCTGAATTGAGACTTCTTTATGGCAATATACTGTACGGCATACCATACTGCAGCAACTCTAACGCAGACCAAGGAGGTGGTTGAATCAGGTCTTTTACCCAGACCCAACCTAGGTCTTTTACCCAGACCTTTCTTGAGCTTTAGAGAGGAAATACTGGAGAAGTTCTTACACAGCAGTAGTTTAACAGAGATTATTTTAAGAGCTTTCACGTGATCAAAATATAACCAAGCGTTTGTATTATTATGAAAGTTTCAGTGTTAGTAATTAGCCTAATGTTTGCGAGTACGCTGATAGAATGAACTCAGAGTCTTTTCCAATCAGATAAAAAATAGATTAATCAGATGGTTATGCCAGCTCTTTTTCTCCTGCACCCAAACTAACACCAGCATCATTTGATTTAAAACAAATATATTTATAAGTGTACTTTCAATTAAATGGGGCAGGCTGTATTTTAATTAGAATGTTTTCTCAATTTTGAATGTACACATTCAATTTGTGCAGAAAACTAAAGACATTTTTCCAGTTTGAGGGTGGAGTTGTAAGGGAATTATGGCACGTATTTCAAGGACAAAAACCTTTAAAAGATTGACCAATCTCAATTATGTTGTTAATTCCTGAGTGTGCTCATATGAAAAAAGTCATAACAAGATCCAAGGGGTTTGGCAACTGAGAGAGTGCTTCTGCACCTGGCATTGTACATGCTCTGCATCACAAGCAGGCAAAAAAGTAGAACTCTGCATTTTTCTGGAGCACTTCACCCTGGTATAACAGTAGCAGTAAGTGCCATGATAAACTTTCCAGGAGAGGGAAGACATTTCACTAATGTCCAATTTGGAAGACAATTGTAAACAAAACTGGTTACAGCAATTTTTTCTTTGATGCAAATGTCTTTAACCTCAAGCAATCATAAGCACACCTTCATAGTTCTTCTTCCAATCTTCACTTGGTTCCCCAAGGGTTAAATCTTTTTTCATTTGTTGTTTAAAGAGTTTCATGTTGTTTAAAAAGTAGACCTCTGCTATTTGGTAGTTATAGGATTAATACCACTTTCCAAACCTACTTAAACGAATTCACATAGAGACAAAATAAGATTTTTGCTGTCTTCGTGGTTTTAATGTCAAGTACGCTTTTTTTTAAGAAGACCATGGAATTTTAGCTTTTAAAAACTACTAAAAATAATGGAATATATTTATACATTTCTAAAAAACAAAATGGGCTCCAAAATGACTAGATACGTTCCTTGAGATTTTTTTTGCTGTAGAAAAAATGCTCTACAGAAAGCTGGGAACTGCCAGTCTGGATCATAACTATCACATCTCTAATTTTGCATGCTGTCTGAAATGGTGTTCAACACCAGTTTGCAGATGTTGCATTATCTACCCTACTGCCATTTTCCTAAACAGACCGAGTCTTGTCCTCCTTCCCATTCAGACATCCCAACTCTGTAGGCTTTTTGAGGATGCGTCTCTGAGTAGAGACTCCCAGGATTCTTTCCTGAGTTGATACAATGCACCTGTAATGTACATAGGAAATTCAAACAGTCCCCTCTATTGTGGATTAATTAGTATTTTTTAGTTCTGTTTAACATTATGCTACCAAGTTACTATTCACATAATCCTCTAATATTTTCTTGTAGCTTTCTTGGCATTTGACTATTAATGAAATAATTTCTGATCATCAAGAAAAGTTGCATCACTAATATTCACTCTTAATATTTACAAATAGAATAACACTGGACTTTTCTTGGAGACTTGAAACATTGTACTGTCAATCTGATGTGACAAAACCTGACCATTTAGCATCTAGTTTGTTTCCTCTTGCCTTCTGCGGGAGACTTCTGAGTAAAGGCTTGTTCCTATACACGATTATTACTTTACCAAAATGTTCAAAGGTCTCCAAGGATATATCACTGATCAAACTTGCTAGATCTGTTATCCTGGAAGAGACATCCTACTTCAAAAAGTGAAATTGTTAAAAATTAACTGCTTAAACTGTCTTGGCTTCCAATAAAGTCAAAACAACCCCATTCTTAGTTCCAGCTTTATTGTGAGAAAAAAATGAATGTATCCCTGAAAATCCTTTGTGGTATAGAACGAGGTTAGAAAATCATTGAACTTCTCAGCAATATTCTTAACTTCCTCCAATGTTCCCTTAATCACACTTAAATATATAAGAAAAAAAAACCCCTGAACAATTTGGTCTGGCATTTACTGTTCAGTTAGAGTAACTGTTATGCACATGGAACTGAAATGATGAACAGAACAGCTTTATTATCATTTACAACTTTGAACACAGCAGAGTTTATTTAGTAATGTCAAAGATAAGAGCTGAGCCTGACAGGTAGCTGAAATCAATGAAAGGCAGAGGCAAACCATGAGCTGAAACAGGTTTTTTTGAGCTTCTCATGTCCCTTTATGTGTGAAAATCTCCTCATGCATACTATGTGTTTGCAAATTGCGGGATTCATAATATTTCTGGGATCACTGTAGGAAAATGGGAATGGGAGGCAGGGAACAGAGTGAGCAAATTTTCTCCTTTACTGCATGATGTAGAGACTTTCCTGCAGAGGGTGGGGAAAGCATTCTGCATGCCCTTTTGCTTTCTCTCTAGCCTGGTAAGACCCTGGGGACAAGGATTACAAGAAACTTATTCTTATCACAAAGGTATTTATGGAAAATCCTCTTTCAGCATTCTCCTGTTAGGATTCCCGCCAAAGCATGGCAATAGTCAGTGGGGAGGTAGTATTACAGGCACCCAGTTTATCAGCCAGCATGTTTTCTTTATTCCCTATTCATTGCTCTCCACTGGTTTTCACTGGTGAGACGATGTGTTTGCGAGGAGGGGTTTATTCTGTGGGCACCCAAGAGGTCTGGTGGAACTTTTATTATCTGTTTGGTATTTATTCTCTATTTATCCTCAACAAAATGGGATTCAGTTTGCATGTCTAGAGTTCCTACATGCTACAATAATCATGATGGTCACTGTTATAATCTCCAATTAAACTAAAAATAAAATTAGGTTTGTTCAACAATTTATATTTCCCATAAATTCATGTTAGTTGGCATGAACTGTTCTCCTTTATGGCCGTAACAGTGAAGGTTTATCCATTTTTTCATCTCTAAGGATAAATGTTCTATACTTATAAATATCGTACTCCTCATACTTGTCATTTCTGAACATTGGCAATATAAACTGTCCTCCAGTCTTCTGGATTTTTTCTGCTATCTCTGAGATTTATTACAAATCAAAACTATCAAGCCAGAGATGTCATCAGCCAGCGCTTTTGTATGCAACTCTCCCAGCTTGATGATTTCAAATGGTTATCACCACCAGATGTTATTTAACATCTTTTTTAGTTATTAATAGGCAATAGCTATCTATCTAGACAACAGACATCTTAATTCTTTCCAAATGTAGGAGTTTTCCTAAACACTTTGCCTTTTTTATTTCTTAAAACATCTTAATCTTCTCCATTTAGTGAATGACCTCTCTTTCTAAGGCTTCTGTTGTTCTAATGAACTTAATATATATTCTTATTATATAAATCTTAGCACAGAATATTTAGTTTCACTATCAATAATCTACACTTAAAAACATCTATTTTTATTGGTTGAAACATGATTCTGCTTTTAACTTTTTTTTATATTGTGTTTACCTTTTGACTTCTGCTTTAATTTCACCACCATACAAATATTAGACATGCAGTCAAGTTGTCCCTCTTCTTGTTTTCAGAATCATATTTTGTCATCAAATAAATTCTGTTTGAAGCATTCTGAATTTTATTCACATGGTCTTTTGTCTTCTGACTGCTGTTGTAATTCTTACTGACAGTTTGTTTTCTGGTCTAGTTAGACACTAGTAGGGCAGTATATACTAATGGGTTAACTTCTCTAAAAAGGAATAACACGTTATTTAAATAAATTTAGAAGGGAAATGTTTGATATGATGTATAAAGGAAAATCACAGAGATGTGAAGGAAAGCAGTATCACCTGTCAGCCTTGACAATTAGAATTCCCTAGTCTAAGTGAAACCTCTTATATATTATTTGAATAAAGCTTTTTCTGCTATGGATATCCTAAATTTTTCCTGCCCAAGGCTAACGACTCAATAAGTGCTGGAACTGATCCATCTTTAGCATTCTGGAGCTGCTGCTCCACAGTAGACCATAAACTTACAGTTTGTGTTTACAAACGAGTGTTACAACACAGGGTGAAAAGAAGCACATTCTATGTGGCACAATTACATCAAAATAAATATGGAGTGGCTGTAGTGGTTATATGCTCTCCAAGCTGTTCAAAACTTAATATGTTCTATGGAAGGGGGCCTGTATTTTTCTTTTATATTCTTAATCTATTTTTCCGATCCTTAAAAGCACATAGAAACTATGCAATTCATAAAGGCATCTGTGTGCATAGTCTTAAAAATCTGTTGAAGCACTTCTGCAAGATGTCAAATTTGTAAATTACAAGCTCGTTCTTGCAGATATTTATGAGGATATTTAGCTTTACACTAAGTAAATAAACACAGTAAAGATGGGACCCATTACTAATTCTATTCACTGTTTGCATATTGAGACATATGTAATTCAATAATTTTTCATAAAGAAAGTATTACTGCTAACAGAGTTTTCTTTTATATTAGCCTTTCACACACAAGCATTAGAAAATAACTCTTTCCAATCTCTCTGACTGGCTAGGACACTCCTTTCAGACAGATGTGGCCTCAGAAATACACACGTTCGTCTTTTCTTGACTAGAAACATGACAAAATGTACATGGCAGTGAATCTGGAAACATGCAACAAAGTGTACCTGAAAATTTAGGAGAGTGCAGGTATTCAACATGAAAATTGAATACCTGGGCTGCAATCAGCACATAAGTTCTTTCTGTAGCTCTTCAGACTGTTGCCTTAGATCTCTCTTCCTAAGACAATCGGAGGTGATAGATTGCCCAGAATGAGAGAAATAACTGACAGTTCTGTTTATTAGGTAAAGTGGAGTGGTTTATTCCATCAGGATGGAAAGAATCTTCTCCAGACTGATTCAAGAAAGCAAGAACTCCCACAGAGTTTAAAACCCATTTCAAACCCATTTTCTATGTAATATGTGTTATGCCCAAAAATAAAGTTACAAAATATTGCAGGCATTAAAGAAGAAAAAAAAGAAATTTCTCATTTTCTGCTAGAGTCCATTTTAGGGTGACTTAAGATACGTTATTGTTATGGTGATCTAAACAGATTTGGAGATAGAAAGATCCCAATAGCAAAATAAGCAAATGTTACACATGACTTGGTAGTCTACATCACACTTCCAAAACATTTCTAATAATTTATTGATGTTCTTACAAAAAGTCAGCCATCCTAAAGTCCTAACAGAGGTAACTCCGATTTTAAATTAATTCAGTTAATTTAAAAACAAGCTAAAAGAGTGTAAAACAGTCCCAAGACTAATTCAAACAGGTATACATTCCACACTTATGATCCTGGATATTAGCTGAAAACAAAAAGGGAATTCATTCCTAACGTATCATCAGGAATAAATAATAACTAAAATATTAACTTAGGGTTTCTTCATAGTGCAAATCCAAAATCTGAGATGATTCTTTCTTTTTAAACAGATAATACGTACAAAATAGGAAGCTGAAGAGTTCCCTGTGGAATGCATAAATAAGCCTTTAATAACCTGTAAGTTAATAAAATTATTACAGTTACAGTAATTCAGTCTGCTTTGAATGGGCTCTCCCTAAGGCTAGCAATGGAATTGTTTCTGAAATGTCCTCTCCCCTAACAGATGTATATGGAAAGGCTCAGGGACACCAACATACCAGTCTACAAACCAGGAACCTGCTGGCAGGTTCATATTTTGCACAATTAAATTTCTAATTGAACCACCAGTTCTTTGCCTGACGTCAATCAAGACAGTCCTGCTACAGGTGTCCAAGCACTGATGGGGATCTCCAGCAGTGGTCCCAGGGCAAAAGTGTGCTTCAGGAATCCCAGACTTTCAGGGCTGCTTAACACTTTAGTTTGAGAAGGAAGGGAAAGATTTGCCTCAAAATATCTCCTTTTCTAGTGAAAAAGACATTCCAAGATTTGTGTTTCACGTGTTAATACAGAAGCTCATCCAGTCTCTCTCGCTTCTCTGCAGATGAACTTTAAGTTGAGACTTTATATTAATCTACATCATGCCAATCAACACAGACAACAACTTCCTCTCCCAGTTACGCTTGTCCATACCTCAGCTAAGGTGTCCATACCTCAGCTAAGGTATCCATACCTTACATGGGTTACTGTTGCCCTGAGCCTGAATGGGTGCTGAGAGGGAAAGATGAGAAACCTACACCTTGAATTCCACCCACCACTAGCCACTGTTGATCTAGAGATGAAAGTGTGTGTGTTCCCTCCATGAAACCTTTCTCATTGTACACAATATGGGTTTTAAAATAAAAATAACACCCAAATCCCTCAGACTACTTCCCTATTTAAAAGTTTAGCAACAAAAATTAGTGCATATAGCATATGAACAGATGTAAACACACATTTATAAATGTGTAGTGAAATGACAATTCATCTGGCAAATGTAATTTTCACTGTAATATACCTTCTCTTATGAAAAGTTGTTTATTTTAAATATGAGTCTGGAGGACAACTCTTTCTTTTCATTTCAGATTTATTGTAGTATATGGAATTTAATCTTTGCTGTCTCATCCAAATTTGAAAATGTCAGTGAGGCTTTTTAAAGAGGATAACTAATACTATGTTACTTTTAGCAAAGTCAGAATATAAGGGATTATATATATGCATGAGTATTTATAAGATAACATTTAATTTTCTTTGTAGAGGACTAGGTAGAATGTACATGGAAACTTCAGTGTCCTACAATGAAAACATTTTTCTTTTTATGGGAACGCAGTGATTCTTCTATTTCCCCAATGGGATTTGAATTAGTTTAGCAAAATGTAGTTTACCCATAACAGCTGCAGCCTGCACCTGTGCAGTATTTCAGAAAATCATTAAGAATTGTATATTATTTTTTCATTGCTATGTTGTGGGGGAAACAAATGGGCAGAAAGTGGTTACTGAGACCTAATGAATAAGAAACTAATGTAATATCAGTTTGAAGAGGTATTTATTTTTTGAGGTATGTAGCTAAATGTACAAAAGAATCAAGGAAAAAATTTTAAGGAAAAAAATGCCATATTTTCACACTCTCTTCTGAAATGAAACAGCAGCTAAGCTGCATGTAGAATGTTTGATGCTTCTAATTTCTTTCAAAGTGAAGTTGCAACCTTTTTTTTTTTTTTTTTTTTCCGTTTTAGAATCAGTGACAAAGGTCTTTACTTCATTCCAGATTTTAAAGGTATGGACTGATGTGTGGTGATTCAGTCAGTGGGTGAATTAAACTCCTGTGGGACCAATGCTATGAATACCAACCCTCAGTGAATTGGACAGGGGAGGGTGCTAGGAGGGATTCAAAGCTTACTGTTGCCAGATGGTGATCTCCCCAACCTGCATTCAAGTCATAGTGAGCTACAAGTACTCATTCCACTAAGGGAAGTGCATTGTACATTTTAGTATCTGCCAGGGTTGTTCGAGAGGCAGGGGCTACCTCAGCATGAACCACACGAGGTCAGAAAGCGCAGAGTGCACATTGCTGTTAATGGAAGGGGACAAGAAGCAAACAAAGCCACTCTGCGCCTCCTCCCCACCAAACAAATCCATGTTTGTCTCCTCTCTAATGTGTTTTGTTAGCGACAATGTCAGATGGCACAAGCCATGCCTCGGAAATCCAACCCTTTCCCTGAATTCCCAATCTCCCTTTTGGTGACAAAAACATGAGCCAATGACCATAAATTTCGAACAGGATTCTTGTAATTGCATTTGCAGCATTTTAGCATTTGTTAAAGACAGAAAATAAAAATAAATTAAATATACTTACTTCCATCCATTTTTTAAAGAGGTTTATGGCAAGTTGCCCAGAAAATAAACATAAGTGCATCCCAGTTTAAAAAAAAAAAAAAAAAAAAAAAAGAAAAAAAAGGGACAGAATGTCTTCCCATTAAATGCAGATACAGTAACAATCTTATTTTAGATTTTTCAAATAGCTACAAAAGAAATCACTTAAAATAAAACATAAAAAGAATGAATGTTATTAAAGACTGTCACTAGGCTTGACAAGTTAATGAGGGTTAGATTATGAGTATTATTGTTTTAACAGAGTATTATATTCCACTCAGATTCTCCTCCTGACTTCATAGACAAAACTTGCTCAGAAATCTGTGCCAACTATTACATTAGGTTAATGGGACCCTGACACGCGAAACAAGGCAATGCGGTCCTGTTGACCTACCACATGGGAAAGGGATACTGTAGCTAAAAATTCAGAAGAGACACTAGACAGTTTGTTGGGTTTTTTTTCTTTTGAAATGGGAGAATGAGGTAAAGTGATTAAAATTTTCTCTAATACAGTGAAAACCTATTAATTAATTGTTGTACTCCAGCAATGTACATTGTTGTGCCTAAGTGAAGTAGGCTTTTATTCCCCTCTTAATTTTTTTATCTTTAAACAAGACAGAATAATTCCTAGAAGACCCAACAAAGTCTCCTAAAGACACTGCTTTCACTAGTACTTTCTTGAGGATCTGAAAATAGGTACCTCTGTTTTCCTTTCTCTTACCTTAAAAGACAAGTATAATGCTTTTGAGCTTAGGCACATGCACAGCACACCTAAAACCTGCTAATTTGATTAAGTTCCGGACAAAACAATCACAATTACTCGAGCTTTTGTAAAAACCACAGCTGTGGCATTGTTGCCATTTTGTTTCATGTAATCGTTCTGTGGTTAATGCATTCCCCTTGAATGCAGAAATTTGCCTAACAGGTTTATAGCCACAATCTGAATTCCAGGAACAGTAAGCCTGAACTGTCTACTCCAAGACCCGCAGAACAGGTGTAGCAAGTAACTCAGAACTAGGTATATAGGAGATATGTAGGACTTCCTGGGAAGTGGTACCAGAAGGGAGAGGACAGCATCCCCAAATATGATCCTGTGGCAGGGATGGGCTGCACTGGGCATGCAGATGAGTTAAATGGGCAATTCACTAAAGCAATTGCTATAGCTCCTCTCAGCTCTTTTTCTGCAGCTGTGGTGGATTCAGATCTCTCTTTGGTTATGTGATGCATGTCCCATATCTAACTGAGATTTTTGATCCTTTCTTGAACTTGCATTCAGCTGAAGAGCATCATTCTTTTGGCTACTTAGGAGGAGAAAAGACTATAAGGAAGTCAACCCCCCAGAAAGAAGGGCCGTGGGATCTGTCTTTCCACATCCTATTGAAGCTCTGGTAAGATTCATTGGCCCAGAAAGGGAAGATGACTCCCTAGCACTGTCACTATGTCATTTGCACAGAAGAGGGAGACTGCTCTAAATGTTTTTTCTGTATTTTATTATGTTTCTCTCTTGATTGTCACCTGTGTCTGTCTGTGGCTATTGTTAGTGGTTATTGTGTTTATTATTAGTTTTCTTACTGACTGCTTATAGTCTCTGTCTTCTTATGCCTTCCCTATATGTAGCTGCTCTGCTGCATAACCAATTAATAATATAATTTATATCCATTAGTTTCAGTTTGGTCTTTACCTGGCTTAACCCCTCAACCATTAACCCTTCTTTCCTCTCTCCGGCACATAGCTTGCTTTACTACTGTCTTGACTGCTGCACCTATTTGAACAGCTATTCCCTTCCCCCTTTGTGCCTGGTTATGCTCCCTGTCTCTCATCTTCCCTCAGACACAAGTGGGCCTTTGTTGTCCTGTCATAGTTGAGATCAAGGGACTTGAGCCAATTTCTGCAGTCCTTAATCAATGACTTACAGGACAGTCACTTGATTAAGGAGTGTGAGCTTAGGATCTATAATGTCTGACAGTACACATGAAGCTTGCCTGTATCCAGAAAGAAAGTTACATTATTCTTCCAGCTAATGTGACTGTTTTCTGATTTTAAAATATATGTATTTTAACTATGCATCTTTTCCTACCTTTTTCCACATCCTGATCATTTTGAAACATAGTATCAGGAAATAAGTGAGAACTATCATTTTTCTAAATAGTTTAATACTTTAAAAATTAGGTATGTATCCCTCTTCAATTTCCTTTACAATGATTTTGTACTATATTGTATATCTTCTGTTTACAGGAAGAAAATAATTTGTCTCTGGGAAAAGATTATATGAACTTATGCGTATGAATATAGATTAAAAAGAGAAAAGCAAAGTGAGTTAGAATTGGAGAAAAAACTTTAGTAAATGAGTATCATCTAACTTTTAGGTAAAGGCAATTATTAATGGAAAAAATTGACTGAACTACACTGAGCAAAGATTTATGAATGGAACTGTATGTGTGGCAAAACTAATTTCACCTGCTTTTGTAGGAGAGCTTGGACTTTCAAGCTGTGTCTGGGCAAAGAGCCATTTTGAGAGGCTTTTAAATCACGTCAACAGAATGCCAATCAAGCAAAAATGTGAAACATGGTATACTGGGTACAGCAAATGTTCAAGCTTTGTGCAACATTCCATTTTATCACAACACTGTAAAATTTTTCACTTACCCATAGTATTTCAGAATGACAACACAAGTGCATGTGAACTTTTCCTATAAACTGCAGGTTGATCATCTTTGCCTTGGCAGCAGAATTTGTTTAAACAGCCTGCACTGACATTTTGTGAAAGACACTCATGCCATAGTGTCCTGAGAGTGTGGCCTCTCTGGATTTTATTCTTGTTTGATCATTGCTCAGATGTGCCCCCCACCCCATTACTCCTTAAGCTATGCTCTGTGGTTTTTTTACTGATGGTATTTAAGCTGACATGGCAGCCGAAATGACAAGCAAACAAAGCCACAAAAGCCCCTCTGCTTACAGCCAGCCTCATCCTTGACAGTTTGACCTTGTCCTGCTAATTTTAACTGTCATGACAATTGGATTTGAGAGCCAAAGCACAGATGAAATCAGTAATACAGAAATATTGTTCACATTTTATGTCCATGCTCCTGTTTACAAGGAGGAAAGGTAGAAAGAAATCATGCTGTGCAGTCAAGTTTGAGGATACGGAGGTCATTTTGCCAATAGATGTATTCACATGGAAAGAATACTATTAAGTTTCAGTCTGTGAAATAAGCTTATCAGCCTGCAAAGAATAGATCAAGGTCTTCTGTAGCAGAAAATGATAACTGTAGTGCTATCAGCAGGAGCAGCTTCTACAAAGCTCTCTGATGACTGAAACAATACACTTTAATTTGCTTCCGATAAACAATGTAGCAACTGTTTCTTCACTACATTTTTCTCATAAAGTTTCTTATATGGATTTTGAAAGTTAATTTGGATATCATTCATTTCTAGTCATTCCTATAGTTTCCCAGCAGTGCCTTTCAAAAGCGTGATTTTCTCTGCAAATATTTTTATACCCATTTAAATATATATGTATATTATATACATATATATGTGTGTATACTTAAAATTCAATAACTTTTAAATTTCTTTTTATTTTAATATTTGCTGAAAGCTGCAAACAGTCTGCTTTTTAATAAATTTATCACTTTTGTAAGAGGGTTATGAATAAAATGCTGAGTTTCAGGTGGGCAGATGAGGAATGGAATACGAGTACAATTTCTTCCTTGTTAAGCTTACTGTACTCAGGGAATTCAATAACTTTATGCCGTCTAACATGAAAGTGTCATTTGATATCCTGTTACCAGAAGAAACAGGAAAATCACTATGGCCGTAAGTGAAATTAGACAGGAAGAAAGGAAAAAAAAATTAATATGAAATAGAAAGTAGTCATATTTCTCTATATTCTGTTCTGTCTCAGCTGCCAATTTCTTCTAATTAATCTGCTGAGTGAAGTGGTATTTATTCATGACATGAATTCATGGGAAAAAGAAATCTGGCTCGTGTCGTTGGGGACTTCCGTAGGAAAATTCCTGCTTTTGCAGGAACTAGAAAATCTCCTGTATCTGTTATTATGCTTAGAAGTTTTCACAAGGAATTAGAAAAGGAAGATTTGTCTTTTTTTTTCCTTTGACATTTTCTGATAGAACAACTATTCACCAAATCTAACACATCTTCCTCTGGGCTGTACTCCTATTGAGTTTGTGTTTACACTTGGTCTTTTGCTCCTCAGTAAAATATATGAAAGAAACAAAAACAAAAGTCTTGAACAGTTCCTTCCCCATCTGTCTACAGAGCTGTCATCTCAATCAGTGACTGACACATTCATGTGATTGCAAGATGCAAGAACCATACTGACTAGCGATTGCAGGCACAATGGATATAAAAGACATTCAGCATTTATCTGCATGATGGTAACAATATCCAGTTCAGATCTGAGCTCTTAATAAAGGGGCTATCACTGTGTTATTTGTTTGTACAATTTCCTGATCCCTGCTGGAGACTCCTGAATGAGACCATTATAGAAATTAGAAATAATGATTTAACCAAAGGAAAGGTGTTTTGTTCTCATTCAGACATGCTTTTTAAAGGTAGCATCAGTGCCTGGATTTAGTTATTTATAGCAGAGATCTATAGGGAAAGCTATTGTGTAAGTAATGGATTTTTAAGAAGTGGCAAAGATACAAAGACAGAAAAATATGACAGATCATCCATTAGAAAGAAGGGTTATAAAAAGGCTATGACTTCTACGAGCAAAATTCTGATATGGTCATAGTGCTGGCTGATTCTTTTCTTACAATGTGGCAAATTAAGAGTTTACTACTCTTCCCTAACTCCATTGACTTCATAACTATTGAAGTCAGTGGACTTGCAGAGGTATAACACTGGTGTAAGGGAGCAAAGAATCAGACTCTCATTCTCCTGTCTGTATACAATCTAAGGGATTTTAAAAAGTCTTTTTTGGTCATACTTTGACCCTAATATACAAGGGAAGAAATGGTCCTACCCACTTGAACAAAAGGATGTCACAATTCAGTTGATGGTAGTAACAGCTCAAACCTTTACTTTCAGCATCCTCATAAGCAGAAGACACCAAAACACAAAGAATAAAGAAAATCCAGGGACTTTTGTTATTTCCTATTATGATATAATTTTATGCAGAATAGTGCACTTCCACAAAATGAAAGATTTTACCATGACCGAAATATATCCATGTAAACCATATAGGTATTTTCCTTTTAGAGATAAAACTATGCAAGTTGAGTGGTTATGAAATTTCCCAGCAGCTCACATAAGATTACTCCACTGAGGTTTTCTCTTAAGTAATCAGATTTAACTTGTAAAAGAATAAAAATTTATTTTAACTTATTTCTTTTTTTTTTTTTTATGTGCTATTCAGTCCTTGAGAACATAATGAATTTCCTTTTAAACTCATAATGACTGAGTTAGCCTAGAGGCACAACACAACTGCTGCCTTAAGTTCCAGTTATATGGAGTGTCATCGTATGCATAACTACCATGCCCTTCTAGTACATGCACAATTAATCTACCTGGGAGTTCAATAATGTCAGAGATATCTAATACTGCAGTGTCTTACACAAAGGGGAAGGGAGACGGAAGCCTCAGTACTATTCTTTTTTAAAGTACTTACCATATAGAATCATAGAATCATAGAATATCTCAAGTTGGAAGGGACCCGTAAGAATCATCAAGTCCAACTCCCTGCTCCTAATGTCCAATCTCCCTGACACAGCTTCATTCCATTTCCTCGTGTCCTATCTCTGGTCACCAGAGAAAGGAGATCAGCACCTCCCCCTCAAGAAGGTTGTAGACTGCAATGAGGTCATCTCTCAGCCTTCTCTTCTCCAAGCTGAACAAACCAAGTGACGTCAGCCGCTCCTTGTAAGTCTTGCCCTTGAGACCTTTCACCATCTTGGTCACCCTCCTCTGAGCACACTCTAATAGTTTGATGTCCTTCTTATATTAAGGCACTCAAAACTGCACACAGTACTCAAGGTGGGGCCGCACCAGTGCAGTGCAGAGTGGGACGACAAGCACCTCCCTCGACCAGCTAGCTATGCTGTGCTTGATGCACCACAGGACATCGTTGGCCCTTTTGGCTGCCAGGGCACATTGTTGACTCATATTCAACTTGCCATCAACCCAATCCCCCAGATCTCTTTCCGCAGGGCTGCTTCCCAGCCTCTCGTCCCCCAGTTTGTACGTATAACCCCACCCCAGGTGTACAATCCAGTACTTGCTCTTGTTAAATTTCATACAGTTGGTGATTGCCCAGATCTCTAGTCTATCTAGATCTCTCTGTAAGGCCTCTCTACCCTCGAGGTAGTCCACAGCTCCTCCTAGTTTAGTATCATCAGCAAACTTACTTAATGTACATTTGATTCCTGCATCCAGATCATTTATAAAAATGCTGGATTTTTATAAAGAGCATTGACCCTAAAATTGAGCCCGGAGGAATGCCACTGGTGACTGGCTGCCAGGCTGTTGTAACTCCATTTACTCTAACTCTTTGAGCCCGACCCATCAGCCAATTGCTCACCCAACGGATTATGGACTTGTCTAGCTGTGTGCTGGACACTTTATCCCAAAGGACATTGTGAGAGACATTTTGCTAAAATCCAAAACCACCACATCTACTGGCTTCCCTTGGTCAACTAGATGGGTGACTTTGTCATAAAAGGAAATTAAGTTGGTTAAGCAGGACATTCCCCTCGTGAACCCATGCTGGCTATGACCAATGACTGCATTGTCTCAAGTATTTTTCAATAACTCCCAGAATAACTTTCTCCATAATTTTACCAGGCACTGAAGTGAGACTGACAGCTCTGTAATTATCAGGGTCTTCCTTCTCACCCTTCTTGAAAATTGGGACAACATTTGTCAGCTTCCAGTCAACTGGGACTCTCCAGGCTCCCAAGACCATTGAAAAATAATGGAGAGAGGTCCCACGATAACATCAGCCAGTTCTTTCAGTACCCTGGCTGAATCCCATCAGGTCCCATAGATTTATGTGTATAAGAATAAATCTGTGTACATTTGCATAAGCATACATATGCTTAGGTAAGAAACAATTTTTCTAATAAAATTTGCCTATAGGTATGCATATATAAATCTGTATCAGCTTTAGCTAGAAATTGTCCTATTTCAGTGTGCTGGTTTGGGCTGAGATAGAGCTAATTTTCTTCATAGTAGCTA
>NW_009210129.1:0-19022 GCF_000690835.1 Fulmarus glacialis
GTAGTTACTGGTAGGGGTAGCTCCGTGGGCGACGGATAGCGGGGGAGAACCTTTAGGATACAAGTTAGGTGAAGACTGTCAAACTGCTGTGCACGCCTGGAGCAGAGCTGGAAGCCACGGCGCCTCGAGAGGGGCGTTGTGGAGGGGCGGGCGCCTCAGCATCTGCAGGAGTCCGGGCTCCGTGGGAGGCACAGCAGAAAATTGGTCACAAATATTCACAGGATTCCCGCACCCAGGGAGGCGAGATGCTGCCAGTCAGTTGCAAAATAGCAGCACTCGCGACGTGCCTTTGCCTTGCTGACAAGCAGCAGCTCCTCGCTCCTAAGTGTCGCCTGCCGGTATGCTCACTTTGGAACCTACCAGCTTACCCAACTTGAGAATAAAAAATACAACCTGTCCTAAGAACAGCGCGCCAACTCCCAGGCTGAGCAGTTATTCTGAGCCTGGCAAGCTTTTCCTTGCACATAAATTAACTTTTTTTCCTTTCTGACCCAGATCCCACAGATTAGGTTTCCATGATTTCCTTACGGAAGAAGTACACAGGCGTGCAAGAATGCACCTTCACAGAGTAACTACGGTTAGTGGTCTGTGACTGTTCCAGGTTGGGAGGACAAGAGCTTGCATGAGCTCTCTGGGCTCTAGAGGTCAAGTCAAAGCGGGTAGGACAAAACCTGTACTAAGTGAGGTCTGTCTGATGGGAAGGTGCCACATTTTGTAAGTTACAATTTATCTACAGTGACCAGCCAAACTGTTTGCCTGGAACAGTTCCCAAATTTCTTCCTGTTGGAAACTGGACATATATCCTGGATTGTCTTGTACCTATAGCCAGGGCCTTAGTTTTCCAAGAAAATTAGCCTCTGTATTTTCAAGTACTCTTTGAAGCAGCTATCACAAGAAGTTTTGAGTCACATGGCCTAGTTTGTTTGCAGACATCAATATTTTAGAGACATTTTAAAGCAGTTTTCTGTGTTGGTGGAAACCTTCTGAAACGATGTGCTTTTCAGTATCTTGCATTCCCATAGCTAAATGTCCTGCTTACCTTAGTTCACAGCTTTGAAGCTTTTAAATTGCATTTTTTTCTAGAAACCAGAGGAACGGAGAACGTGTGGCCAATTTCTGAGGCCACAAGTTTGGGCAAATCCTGATCCCAGCCATCCCAACTGCAGAATTTCCATTTGTTTTGGCAAGAACCGATTTCACCCCTAGTTCTTTAAGTTTCCAAGACCAAAAAAATTTGATCCCTTCCACTACCGCGCTCACAGCCTCATAAACGTGCTTGCCTGCAGTAACAGGGGGTTAGACCTCCAAGGAAATCTTTTCAAGTCTTCATGTTCCTATAAAACACGAAGTGAAAACCCCATGAATGCGAAATACGAGCCTGATTCTCATGTCTGGATTAGGTGGGTAGCGTCAGACTAAATGGTCCAGTCTGAGCCAAGAAAGCAGCTACTTACCATGCATCAGAGGAGCTGGAGGAGTAACTGCTTAAATGCCATGGCTGGGTACAAGAGTGTAACGTCTTGAACATCAGTTTTGCAAAATTTAAGTTTTCTTGTTTGCAAGGTCAAATCTTGGTGATGTCCAGTCAGCGCTTAAGCTCTGCGAGGGTTGTGCCATGTGTAGGTGAGATCTTCTCAGGGTGAAATCGTAGAAATATGTGCAGAGATCAGGTAATTCAGGCAGTTTCAGTAGCCACAGAGATCTGCCGTAATGTTCTGGGGGTGAAAAAAGTCTTCCTCAAGTGTGGCAAGTACCTGCTGGCTCACACAGAGGAGGTGTCGACCTCACAGGCTTTTCTTGTTCAGATCTACTTAATGAGGTAGTGACAAGCCCTCTGTGGGTACAAAGCACCATTACTAAATGCATATCCGAATGAAAGGCCTCTTGTTTACATTGCTGAGGACAGATTTGCAGCTATGTGGCAAAACTTACTGAACCAAAGACCTATGTTGGGTAACAAAGAGCAGAAGGGCTGTGAGTAGCAGGAGGAGGACTGAAGGGAGGGTCCTAGGTAAGCACAGCAAGGTGAAATTTCCTCTCTGAAGTGGTATGATGTCTCTAAACTGACTAAAGACAAACTGGGGGAATTAAGACAAATTAAGGGTATGTCTGCGGTCAGCACCAAAAAACCCCCTACGGCATTGGAAAGGGAGTAACACAGATAGTGGCCTTCGTCTAGGTGATTCAGGGAGCCAGCTGTGAGCCAGGTTTGGCAGCACAGTGAGTGGGAGCAGACGTGTTGGGCAGGAGAAGGCTCAAGGTATATACTAGTTTTGGACAGGGAAACTCATCTCAACTGTCTTGATACTACCATGTATGCTGCCTAATTTCCCCTGCCTGGTCTGGCAGGGGAACTAGGTTGATACAGTCCCCTGGTACATGCACTTTCCTACTTAGCCCCGTGGTTGGTTGTGGGGTCATGAGGATCCCTCCACGTGAGGGTGAGGGTTCTCCACCAGCCTCTCTACAAGGGCCCTCCCACTCCCTGTCCCATGGAAGCGAGGTGGCTCTGCTTGGGTCTGCAGGCCCTTCCTGCACATCATCAGCCAGGACTTGTCCTGGAGATGCATCTTTCTGACAAGTGTGATTAGCCCACACCAACTGGTACTGCAAATTCTCTCTCCACAGTCCAATCCTTTGCAGAAGCCTTGTTTTTCATAACTCAAAAAGAAGCATCTCCTTTTCTTTCTATATATAGCGCACAGAGTAGTTGTGACCATTTCACTCTGAAATCAGTTATTTTAAAAGCCAGGTAAGTAGTTACATTATTCACACAAATTTCGAAAAACTTAACTGGATTTCTGTTCACGCCTGGAGCTTTTCCAGTTATCGTACTTTCTCAGGAGTTCCTTTATCAGAACAGATATGATCGCCTCCTTTAATAAATAAACAAGGATGATGTTAGCAAAAGAAGCCACCTTTCACAGCCTTTTATTATTACTTGTTCATACTTCTTGATATTTTATTTCTTTACAAAGGGCTAGCAACAGTCTCAGAAAGCTGACTTTGGCTTACTTGATTTGCAGATGTTCACAAATTGTTCAATCTCACTGAATTTTGATTTAGAACATAAAAGGCACCTTAACAACCAGCTGTAGTAGCGTAAACAGCATCCCATTTGTATACTTCAAAAGAGCTGCACATAGAAAGGATCAAGAGACTTTGAAAAAATGTACTAGGACTGTTTTCTACAGAGAAGAAAAATTCCCATAAGCAATATATTTTGGTTTTACAGGCATTGGCCAGTATTTCATTCTTGGTGTAATCTCCTTTGAGGTTAAAAAATGAGCATGAAAGCATCAATAATAGAAATAAATGACTGCATGTGATCGGTATGATGGTATAGGAGCAAACAAGACTTTCTCAACGGTTACGGACTAGACACTTGAAATCAGGGTCATACTCTGAGAAGAGACTCAGTTGACAAGAAATGGGAGTAGATAAAATAGTGCCATTTTACTTAAATTGCTGACAGAGAGAGAGCGAGCCATATTCGACTCCATAGCTGTCAAAAAGCATGAGAGCACGCTAACGGGAAGAGGTTGTGAATCATTTTGGGATCTTCCTGTCTGAAATATTTAATACAAATATCCTGTATTATAAACATTCTATTTAGATGCTTCTGTGGAAGCATAAGGTGAAAAAGGAAGAAATAGATCAAAATAGTGAAAACTCAAACGCAGACCTCTGCAGCTCTCCTGCACACCTTTAAAAATGTTCATTCAAGTCTGATTTTCAAATAGAAATACCCATAACCAAGAAATAAAAATAAAGCATCCTTTGTGGGAGACAAAATAGACTACTTTTTGACCAGTTTATTTTATTGCTAGTTGTTACTGTCACCTCTCAGATAACAGGTTGCTGCTCACCCAGCTACTTAAGATGACTAAAAACTCACCTCTGGGCTCCAGTTAGTTATCTTTCAAAAATACTCTCTCAGAAGAGAGATGAGTCCCTCGTCCCCTCCCTCTGCGGTCCCCATCTGTGGCTTCCACTGGTGCCGCAGTGGTCTTTCCCCTCCCCTCCCCGGTTGTTAAAGCCCCGAGCTGAGTGTCCGGGAACATCTGTGCTGCAGCTCCCCTCTCCTCAATGGCTTTGGCTGAAACTCAGAAAGCAAGAGATGAAGTGACATCGGTTCTTCAGCCCACTCTCTCTAAGTAGTTTTGGTCCTACAATCCACTTACAATTTTTCCAAAGTAGTGTTATACGAGTCCTTCCCATTTTTAAGACAATAAAAGCTAGGTTTCCCAAAGCGTCTTTCTCTGCCCTTGATGTGGAATAATGGCAAGCAGGCTGTTCTCGTCGCAGTTGGTCAGTGAAGTTTGCCAGGGAAAAGTGGTTTAATCAGAAAATGTGAGCTTCTCAGCTCAGAAATGATTTGTGGCAACTGGCTGAACGCAGACTCTTGCAAAGCCCCAAGTATTTTTCAAGTCCAGGGAGCTTCGGTTCCAGAGCAGCACATTCGAAGCTTTTGCAACTACTGAGGGAAAATTGGTGGCATTTGTTACCTTCACTGCTACTATTCAGAAGTGGCTAGATGATGAAGTTAAAGGAATTTATATCAATTTCAATAGTTATTGCTGAGATGACAGGCAGTGCACAGATTTTCCAAGGTTCACAGATTATCACGCGTCTGTGAAAAACATCCGTTTTGTGGGAAGTTGCAAAACACAAAATTATCCACAACCTGGAAACTTTTCCAGTTCTCCATGAGTGTTTACTGCAAAGAAGTTGTTAGCATTTCTTCCAGGCGCTTCTTAACAAAAAAAGGAAACACAACTGTAATCTGTGAGCTGTTACTCATTCTTTGAATAATGGATGCTATTTTTTGTGAAGGACCCAAGCGATGCACGGGCTTGTTTTCTCGGCATCTGTAGGAAGGTAGGATAGCAACAGTTGTTGAAGGAGAAGGGATGAAGAAGTCTTCATGTTGCTTTTGTGGTGTTTACTTTTGAAAAACTGGATTGAGTTTCCAAACATCCAGCGGGGAAGCGTTTGCCGACCCTAGGATCTGTCTCCTGTGTTGAGGGGAGCAACAGGCAGGGGATCAGTCTCCTGCTATCGCTAACTAGGTGTAAACGCCTGGGTTTGGGGATTTATAATGAGGTCTCAGGAGATGGGTTCTGTTATTACTAATTGCTATTACTCATTTGAACGGGAAGATTGTTTTACACATCTGTGGTAGGGAAACTGCAAAGCACTGCAGAGCTGTATGCGAAGGAAGGTAAGGAAAGTGGTGTTGTGTGCAATTCCTTGTGCTCACTGAGTCTGAGCGCTAACGATCAAAGGTGAAGGCCCTGACTCCGGCAAAGCATGAGCGTGATGTTCAGCTTGTGCTGAAACCGTTCCCGTCACCCCAGACCTTATTTCCCAGTACCGGGACCAGGGCAGATGCGGCCGCAGCACAGGCACAGGGTTTCTCCAGCCTCCTGAGCACAGCCAGTGCAGCAGGCTTACCTGTCCTTTCCCAGTCACGAGGTAAAGCCCTGCATGGTGATACTGGTCAGTTATTCCACATTCCACGTCTGAAGACATCGCCGATGTTTGTAATAATTGCGTATGCCCTCCGCTGTAAGCAGCAGGGCAGGCTTGAGTTCAGCGCTTGCTGTTCTCCCACCGTCCTCGCTCTTACAAACAGATGGGCCTCGTGTACAAGTCATGTCTCAGTTGCATTTAGCTAACAAAAGCAACAATCAAAATCACCGCTGCGTCCACAAAAAATAATGAGGATTAGAGTCTCGTCCAGTGTGCCGGGAGGCTCATTTGCATTCCCTGATCTGGCTGTTCCCCATTTTTCCATTTTATGAAAGGGCCCCCCCAACGTCTTTCTGTCCCTAAGACAAGAGAGCTAAAAAGCTTTCATTGATGGGAGGGAGGGGAAGATCATGTTCATCACATCTCATTTATACATAATTCTTACACATCATATTCTTCTGCCACAATTATCATTTAATTTATGCCTCTCCAGAAAAATACACCAGTCGTCTCCGTGGTCGCCCTGTTTATCATCTCCGGCTGCGGGAGCCGGTACCGGCCAGGTGCAAGGACAATGGCTGGCTATTCATTTCTCTGCACCAGCTGTTCCCCTCAGCATGCTCCGAGTCTGGGTCCCACTGATGACAAGCCTGTTACAGCTGCTGCTGCTGCAAGTTTAATTTTATTTTAAGAGCTAATCCAGACTGATCATTCTGAGAGCGTGTGTAAGTATAGCGAAGGGTAAGTATATTTCATAGAAAGGCATATATTCTAGAATAGCTTATAGGTCTGTGTGAGCTTTTGGGTGTTTTTCCCCAGACTCACGGGAGATGGGGACAGGTGTGATTAGGTAACGCCAGGTAGTGAATCGCTACCCTGCTATCGAATTCTGGGTTCCGGTATATGGGTCAAATCATGACTTAAGCCACTAGCGATAGCTGTCACGAGTCCAGTACCTGAAAAAAGCATGTGGATGCCAAAGAAGAGCCCACAGTACATCTCAGCCCTACAAAGACTCCGGAGCCAGCAGAGCCCGTTTCCTTGGATCTGCTTGTGACCACAGGAGTCGGTCTGCACCAGCAGCTTAGAGGTCCTAGGACAACGCTGCTTCTGGCTCTTTGTTATTTGGCCCCCCAAACAAGAAGAGGAGAGGAGAGGGTGCTGGTGTTGAGTTCATAATGAATTGATGGCACAGGAAAGAAAAGAAAATTTATGTACTAAATGTCATGAGGCCTCTGACGCCTGGATTGAGGATCCAGGTCCCAGTCATTTGCTTTCAGGAGCATGAAATCCATAGTTTCCCATTTAAAAAGCAAATAAGATTATTTTCAGGGAATTTCTGGTTCTGGTTTCAAGTTCTGCTGTTCACCAAAACATTATCTGCAAGGTTCTTAAAAATCTCTTTGAAGAAGACTTTTGTAACAAAGGGGGAGATATAATTTGCAGCTGTATGAAAACAATGCAAAAAAATGAGAAATTAAACTGGGAAAATCTTTTCTTAACCTCAATGATGTCATCCACAGATCTCTTCCAACTAATTGTTTTTAAATTACTTTTTCAACTAATTGTTTTACTTCCAAACCTTTTTCATTAATATTAAACGGAGACAAAACCGACTGCCTTATGGCAGTTGTATTTAACTTACATCAGTGGAGATTTTCCTTCCCTTCTTTCTTCTCCCAGCTCAGTCCATTATATTATCAGTCAAAATTCCCCACCGAAGAACGTCCTTCTGCCTCTAAGATTTCTTTCTGCTCGCTTCCCTCCAGCTGAGAGGAGGATTTGCCAGTACTTTAACCTTTCTCTCTCTACTAATCTAACTTGAGTCAGTAGATGCCAAGGGTGGCTTAGTTATTTCATACTTCCCCAGTTTTATCTGCCGATACTCTGTCATTCTTTGTGTAGACTCAGGTGTCTGCAGAATAGTACATTCTGTTCTTCTACAGGCCAACAAAAAAAGACAAATGGGATGCTGTAAATACAGTAATAAAACCCCCGAATAAATGAAACTTTGAGAGAAGTCACTCAAAAATAGCTTCAATTCCAATAGACCCTGTATTAGTGAGCCAAAATTGTGTACATAGCCAATTAAACCACTAGTTCATGCTGAGATACAGAGATGGGGGCTGCTGGCTATTTTTTGTGAATATCGACTTTCCTTCCAGGAGATCTACATTCTCTTCCTAGAATCATAGAATTGTAGAATCATAAAGGTTGGAAAAGACCTCTAAGATCATCGAGTCCAACCATCAACCCAACACTACCGTGCCCACTAAACCATGTCCCTAAGCACCTCATCTACACGTCTTTCAAATACTTCCAGGGATGGTGATGAATCCACCACTTCCCTGGGCAGCCTGTTCCAAGGCCTGACCACTCTTTCAGTAAAGAAATTTTTCCTAATGTCCAGTCTAAATGTCCTAATGTCCCAGCCATTCCACATCTTTACGGTGTGATGTTGAGAAAATCATCCTCTCTCTTTAGTTTAAAATTTCCCATTCATTAGGTAAGGACCATGATATGGCTGTCCTTTGTAAAATGCTTTGAAGTTCATGGATGAAGTCAAGCCTTACACTGAAAAATCACCAGCAGTATGCATTTACAGAGCAACTTCTAAGAGCCTCAGAATGCTATCCTAAATTATAAAAAAATGCATACATTAATTCAGGAGTGTTCTAGTTAGGTAAAGCTGTCTGAAAAGGCCGTATTCCCAGTTGATGGACAATTATCCTTTTTTTTTTAATTCAGTTTTGGCCCAAATCATACCAAACTCAGAAATTATTAATATTTCCTGCAAATGGGAAGTTCCAAGGGAAAAAAATGAAATAAATCAGAAATACCAAGGAAGGATGGCTTCCAAAAGAAATTACATTCCTGAGTGAATCCTGCATTATAGACAATGGGTACCTTGGGTGGGGGGTGAGGAGGAAAAGAAAATTATTCTTGCAGGATGCCTGAAGAGAACCAGACACTGCTTGTGTATTTAAATTATTGTTCCTCTCCTTTTCGTGTTTTAACCTTAACGCTTAGCCAAAATTCAAGGTTCTGTAGTCATTTTCTGTTAGGAAGAGAAATTAATGGTAAGAGAGGCAGTGTCTTTGACACAGCTCCACCTGTTTACAAATAACGTATGAAATCTTGTTTCCTTGAACAAGGCAGAAACCAGCAAGCTGGAGACAGCTTCCCAGAAAGGGGTCTGGCGTGGCCAGCCACCAGCACTCGGCTCAGCAAGACCCCAGGAGATTTTCCCAGCACCGTCTTCCCCATGCTTATTCACGCCGTAACTTATGCTTGGCTTTACCTCCTCCCTCTCGGGTACGCAGGTCCTCCTGGGCTGCTGGCACGGAGGCAGCGTCCAGGCAGCGAGTGTTGCACCTGGAGGTCTCGCTCAAAGCCCCTGCTGCTGGGCACAGCGTCGAATTAACAGAGTCCGCCTCGGATAATTTCAGAGAAAAGTTGAAGAAAAGCTCTCAGGGCAATCTGAAAGCTCAAAAAGGAGAAGATAAGAGAACCCCCAATGCACTTTCTCCACCATAGAAAAAATATCGTTAATGTGAGGGCATTTGTTACTCTGGGCCCGGCTGCTGCTTTGAACGTCTGAGGTTGGTGATTTTCAGGAGTAGACGCCATTAGGTAACAATTCAGTACACTGCTGCCACAAGAAATAGTTGGGATGACATGGGCAGGATGGGGATGGGCAAAGGTGGTACACAGATGCCAACAGCGTCTCCGCTTGGCACAGCCATCACTGCCAGACTCAACCTCCTCGCTATTCCTGTCACAGGCTGAAAGGTCTCTCTTGCTGTAAGAAGTAGAAGTCTTTTTTTCAACTCCCAAAGGAAAAGTGGATCGTGTATCACTCACACTAGGACTCTCACACTAGGAAACATGCATGAACTCAGTGTAAATTATAATAATGAAATTGTAATATATATGTAATTTCCAGCGGCAAAAGATCTGCTACAAGTCAGGAAGGAGGAACTAGAAAAAAACCTGAGTGTTCTTTTTCATTATCTAATCATTCCTTAATTTCTCAAAGTGAGACTGTGGGCTCTGGGGTAGATCATTAAGGCTCCTTCCCCCTTTTCTGTAGTATAGACCTCTGCATTACAGAAAAGAGAAGCTGGCATTGGAACCTGTAGGGATGCCATGAGCTCTAGCAATTCTAGCAAATTCATAGAGAATTTATGGAGGATAGCCCCAGGCACATGATCAAAGAGCAGAGAGAGTGAAGGTGATGTTCAGTCTTTGGAAACACTGAGAACAGCTGAAGTTTCTTGGAAGAGCTCAGCTCTTTTTTTTCAAAGTTCCTTCATCTCTAATAAGCAAGAGTACTTTTGTCAGGTATTGAGTTTAGATTTAGATTGCAGTGTTGTTCACTACTCTGTTACAAAAGTCAAATGGATTTAACGCCCAGATCTGTAAATCCTTTGCAGTGAAACAGGAAAAAAATGAAGTTACAGAATGAAGACCAGTTAATGGGAGTGTACACATGAATGGCCTGTGGGGTTTTCTCATTAATGGCTGTGCTGATTTATATTGCTGTCATTGCAATCTTTCTGTATTATGTTTCATTACATTCAAAAAATACTGTTACAATTAGGTTGAAATTTGTCTTCATGGGAGGCATTGCCCTCACTGAAGGACAAGCATGATATTCCTGGGCAACCTGTAATGCAATTTGACACCTACAGCTGCCAGCTCACGGCCACTGGATCTTTATCACCATGCACAGGGCCAGCCCACAATCGGGGGAATGGTTAACAAGGTGATTTCAAAACACCCACATCTGCACTAAGCCTTCAGGTAAAAGACAAACAACCACCTTTGTGTGGGACTGAGGAAGGGAAAATCCAGGCACCTCCCTCCCTGGTTCAGGAAGAGTTGAAAGCAGCTGCTTCTGCCGGGGTTCATGCTCACGCTGCCGAGAGCAGCCTGAAGACGGCCTGCCCGGGGGGATGTGTGCACGCATTGCAACTAATCGCACTCTGTACATCAGACTGCAAACACAAAGACCAATTAATCATCATTTCACCTTGCCAAGTAAGTAAATACTACTACCCTCACCTCACGTACAGGAAAAACGAGTCATCAAGCTCTCACAGAAAGAGCTGGGGCCAGTGCCAGGACCAGGAAACAGGTATCCAAACTCTCCGTGTGCTAGCTTTCATCCTGCTTCGCTCAGGCAGCAAAACTCAGCTCCCGTGGAGTCAGACTCGAGCTAGCTCCTCTGGAACAGGGGAAGGCAGCAGCCAACCAGTCCTGATGTCCCACGGGCCTTCTGGGGCAGCCAGACCCTGCTCTTTGCCAGGAGCACGTTGCACTTCCTAACCTTTGGCTTCTTGCAACCTGTTCTGTGTTTGTTGAGGGGAATTGGGGTCTCAAGGAGCCCCATGCGGTAGTTCTAGGGGCCTCTGGTTGCTTCTACAGTAGCAAAATAACAGGCACAAAAATAACAGTGACAAGCTTTGAAGACCAGCTAATGTTTAATTTCCATTTAATTTTCAACATTTCTTATGTGTGCATACAAACATAGGTGCAGATTAAAAGCTTCTCATTAAAAAATAAAACCAATAGCCTGGATTTCCTTAAACTCGGAGGCATCACGGCTGATGCTTCACAGGTCCCCAAGCTGACTCTGTCCTTTTCAAAGGCAGACCAATAGAAACTGCTTGCTCCTGTTGTTATAACTCAGTTTCATCCTATAGACTCGTTGCTTGTAGGCCCGTGAGACTACCTGTCTTGAAATAAGCACGCAGGTATTGTTCAGCTTGCAGCCCTTTCCTCTCACAACAGACAAAGAAAGAAAATATAATAAATAAATTAATAATTTTAAAAAACCCAACATCAAACTTAGCAGAGAAAACAAGCTGCTTGGCCAAACCTAGTTCTCTGGGGGAGCTGACAGTTGATGTACGCTACTAACACATCAGTAATTCTCTGTGCTACAAAAGAACTATGTGGTTCAGCTTGTTCGCTCTGAGGGTTGGTGCTGAAATCCCCTAGCCACATACTTGGGAAAGGATCCTTTTATCAAAAAAGCTTTGCTCTTTGCACCAGTAGTATTGTACGTAGCTGATATTGCCCTTCCATTATACTCTTGAACGGGATTGACTGTAGCGATGTGGCAGCGATGTGCTGACAGCAGAATTTAGCCCCAGTTTGATGGGATAAGGGAAACACAGCGACTTTGGCACTTACATTCAGGAGGGCTAATATCAAGGAGGAGGTCTCTGTGGACATTACTAGCTCAGTGGCAAAACTTGGCTGATCCAAATTCAAGAGACTAGTCTCAAGGAGGACATCGATGTTGGGAGAAAAGGAAAGAAGGGTTCAGAGGCTGAAGTCGCTGGCCCAGCAGCAGCAATAAGAGCTCACCGTAGTTCTGAGGTTACATATACCAGCGCGGACTCCAGCTGTATGGGGAAACAAAAGTGCAGTAGAGCAAAAGGAATATGAGGAAGATACAAGGATTTGAACCTGGCTGGAGGAGTCCGTCTCCAGACAGACCCAGCGTGAGTGAAGGTGGTGTCTATGTGCACAAGTGTAGAGGGGACAGATTTTGTGCTTGCAGCTGGTTAGGGAAGGCAATAAGCTCTGCCCTTTTCTTTCTGGAAAGTAAACCAATAGCCTGTTCTGCATTTTAAAAAAAAGGAAAACAGGAGAATTTCTACACCGGACCATTTTTACTCCACCTGTGCAAATACCTTTGTATCCATTGGCAACAAATCTGGAAGGTCCATCTGCTTCCAACCAAAACACCAACACCCGCTGATCCAACCTCACATGCTCTTACTCTATGTCCCCTCATTTTACCAGACCATAGAAAGGGAGGAGGAGGGAGAAATCCAGCAGATTTACTCTAATCCCTGAATGCAGCTTTGGATCTACTTTGTATGGTCTCAAAGCCACCCCCTTGTCTATATAAACGATACCCTGTGCTGAACAGGTGATTCTGTACAGCCTGTGGAGAAGAAAAAGGAGAGAAAAAAGGGTAGTGAGAAACAGAGACAGTATATAGTTTAGGGAAGCATAATATAATAGTGGCAGAGTTTCCATTTTATGCCAAAAATATCCAACCAGTTTTCTTGGCTTTTTTACTAGAACTTGCTGAAGTTAAGAGGCAGAAAGTAATTTTACAGACTCTGACACGTTTAGCCGAATAATAGAGCAAAAAGCTTGGGAAATACCTTTCACATTCAAATGTACAAAATAATACATCTTGTGGTTTGTATCACCCTGGCTTTCTACATGCCTAGGATTTAAATGTAAATCTTTGCCCAACATAAGGAGTTTTTAAGGGTGTTAATCACACAGCCCTTTTTACAGTGTGCGAAGCGATTTGAAATCATTGGGGAGCATTAATACCTTGCGGGGAGAGTTCCAGGTTAGAAGACTGCAGTTTGCAGCACTGCTAAGACATATAAATCACTTCAGCTACAGTGGAATGTGATGATTTGAAACCATCGGGTTTGGAAATGGAAAAAAGGCGTGATCTTGAAAGAGTCAAACCGCTTTGAATATGCTGAGCCCAATCCTACAGCTCTGATTGAGACACATTCAACAAACATCAAAGTACAAGCTGCAAGATCAAATACTTTCTGCTGGAAAATTTCCAGTAAAACCTACCTTTTCTAGCTCTGCATATATTTAGAAACACTGGGCCTAATTGTACAGCAGTTTGCACTTGGTGTAATCACCTGCTGTTGTGCAAACTGAGCACAAACACCTTTCCTGATCTAGTAATAATTGTACATCATTTTGCCATCTTTGTGAGGTGCAAAGCCACGGTGAACAAATGCTTTGTTCTGCAAGGAGAAAGAAGTTGGAGAGACAATTTTCTTGCTTCCATGAGGTTGCCAGGCTATAATAAGCAGAAAAAGATGGAAAGATGAAGGACACCCACAAAATTGTGGAAGTTACATAAAATGGAAGTAGAAAAAGAATGGAAGTGCAGCAGCTTCATTCCTAAGAGCAATATCAGCTGGAGAGTAAGAAAATGTTATAATCTTTACCATCATCTTGTCCTCTAACCTTGCTCACAGGCAGTCTTGAGGTCTGGAGAGAAAACACAGCTTGCCTCCAGTTTATGTATTATTTATGCTGGACCTGCACTGTCTGAGACCTAGTGCTGTGCTAATAGGAAATGTTAAGAAAGGAAAGCTCTAAAAAGGATTCAGGAACAAACAGCTGTCAATTGGTGATGGTCAGTAAGATGTAATTAATGACACTGGATCAGACAGGATGTGTTTAAACATTACACTTGGTTCTAAAAGCCATTGCGTATCCACAGAGAAAAGAATAAAACACATTTCTAAGTTTACCAAATTTCTAAGCATACCAAAATCGTTTCCCTGCCTTTTGCCATGACTTCGTTCAGCAGTAAGGATGATATGAGAGAGCAAACTGGACTTGTATGCGCAGGTTGTGAGTAGTTACATATTTAGCTTGATTAATATTTGCTATTGCAAAAGATATCTGACTTTTTTTGGAGGAGCTCAGTTGTTACCTCTGCCTCGTAGCAAGCCTTTGCAAGTCTGGAGGGAAGTGGTGACAAGTGCTCTGCCTGCCTTCCATGGAGCTCCCTTCAAGCTTGGACGACAAACAGCATTTTTCAGGTTGCTGCGGTCCTTCTGCCGTCTGCATTTGCACCGCCAAGATCCTGCCAAAATAATCGAGCACGAGCCCTTCCGAAGAGGGAGGACAGAGTGTGCTACCAGGAACAACTCATACATGGATCCAGAGTGAGACCCTGCTTATCCATCTTCCTCACGGAGGACTTGTGTGTATAAGTGCTTATCGATATGGAGATAATGCTTGTCAATATGTATATACGCTTGTACATACAGTACTTACATAATATGCTCTAGACTGAGGTTAAACACTCTAGAATTATAAATGACACCTTCCATGCAGCTTTAGTTCCATTCCTTGTGTATGTGCAATGGAAGATAACCTTTAATTAAATGATGATGTTCTTTTTTTTTATTCCCTCACAGGGATCTTGTCATATGGTGAGAAGAGTGGTAAGAAAAAGAAGCAAGACTGGGAATTAATGAGGCTTCTTGCTTCATTTGCTCCACCATGTAGGAAATTAAACTTCTGCAAAGAGCAAAGGCAACAGACTGCAGGAGAGAGCATGTCTTTTGGAATAAAGCAAGTGAATATTACTAAACAAAACTCAGTCGTGCCCCTGCCGCTGCTACAGACTTCCTCCTGGCAGTAACCACAGTTCCCTCAGTCTGCTTCACAGACAGTGAATCGACAGTTTAGACACGACAGGGTGGAAAAGGAGTGTGTGGGTCAGTATAACGTGGGCCGACATTAGAATGCCTGGCAGCTTTGAAAATCAGAAAAGACCGAGTCTTCGTAAGAATAGGAAGGCACAGAAATAGGACATGACACCCAGTAGGATTAGGTACCTATTAATATCCTAACTCTATGTGATACGGATATAGTTCTTCCATAATACAAAATTTGCATTTGGCAAAATTCCCCTTGGGATAGTTTTTAAGCTCCGCTCCAACACGTGAAACACCCCAGTTTTCTGCAAGACCAGTTAGTCTACTTGAAAACAACAACAGAATGTACTTCCCCAATTTGTCTTCCCGTTACCACCGGTACGTTAAATGACTTCATTTCGGAGGTGAGCCAAGGAGTAGCTTAGCAGCTTGTTAGAAGGAATAAACTAAAGATTTGAAAGCATCCGTGTAGTGATCCTGACCAGGAGACCGCTGGGCATCGAGGAATCGCTCACCCACATGACAGCGAACTGAGCGGCCCCGGGCCCGTGCTGCGCCGTGCCGCACGTCCAGCGTGGCCTTCAGCCTGCCTTGTGCTCCACAGATCCCTCGGCCGCGGGACAAGCTCGGCCACCTCGCTATAACAGAGGAGCCCGCCGGCAGCTCCCGCGTGGTACCAGCGATTATGCCACCCGCCTGGCCTTGCCTTTATCTGAAAGTGCAGCGAGAAGGTCTCCTGCAAACATCCCTTAGGAATAGAGTTGTTTCCTTGTAAGGAAATTATTTAATAGCTCGAAGGACCAAAAAGGAGGAACCTCTCCTTGGAGGGATCTGCCATGGGAAAATCCATCTGGGGCCTGCCCGACGCTGCGCAGACGCCGGGTGCCCAGCATCTGAAGGGACATAAGAATTACTCACTATCTATGTTCCTCTCTTTATTCTATCTTATTAAAATGGCTATTTTATTAATCTATTTGTTGTTGAGCCGTTCTTACTGAGATCCAGAAAGAGCCCTGCACCATCTTTATCTCTCTCCCACCTCACCACCACCCCTGGTGCAAAACAATGTCTTATATGGATCTTTTTAAAAACTTTTTGCTGTATTTGTGGGAAACAAACTCTGACAAGAAAAAATTATTTGGAAAGCTACTAAATGTAAGTTTAGATGATACTATCATTTGCACCATTACATCAGTAAATCAGATGTTCCAGTCAGGACTAGGTTAGTGGGGCATAATATGCATGGACAAATTCAAAGAAACAATACTTTCTCTGGAGAGTTTCCACCAAAAAGCCGTGGTGCTACAGGGATGCCACAGGGAAAGCCACAGGGATGGGCTCTGTGATCAGATGCCATTACAAAAGCTTTTACTAGGATTTATGGGCTGAGACCTCTCAAAAGATTATTTTGTCTACTGTTACGCAAAGGTGGAGATATTTTACAATATAACAGGTAGGGTTATGCTGTTTGGGCTTTAGGGGATGGAAGAGAGAAAGGAGGGATGTAATTCTGTTTAATTTAAATGTTTACGCTAGAGATATAAACTAAAACAAAAAAAATAGAGACCTGTAAAATGGACTGCTGTTGTTACAGAGACACAAACTCACACTTTACTTTCTCCAACGAGGGCAGAGATAGTCACCCTTTTGGATAGTGACCCAAAATGCCACATCTCAGAGCGGTGGGAGGTGGAGGCAGCATGCCCACCCCTCACAGTGCAGACCGCCGAGTGAGGAGGAGCTACGTGGGTGTTTCCCAGCTGGAGACAGCAGTGTCCCCGGAGCGGAGCCCCATCTTGCAACCGTCGGCAGCACTGGGCTGAGCACCCAGCGGGACCTCAGGCTCGCTCAGGAGGTTCAGCCTGGGCTTCTCCCCCAGGATTGCTGCCGTCCCGGAGCTGGGGGACCAGGTCGCACCTGTACTACCCCAGGGAACCTTTAAAACTGGAACACGTCTCATGCCAGGTGTATTTTCTTAAACAGCAATGCTGACGGGTTAAAATGGTAATATAAACCTCTCTCATGAGACAAATGTATCTAGAATATGATTGTATGTCCAAGCTGTGGCCTTGGTACCATCTAGTCAATGGTATGGTATCACTAACTACTGCGGTCATGAAGCCACAAGGTCACGATGTTATGCCTGAATGGCTCACAAACTACCCGTGCTGGGGATGGGAACCTGCATAAATAGTGGCTGCAGTGATCAGACCTGTGATTTTCACACTGATCGCTCCCTTGCTTCTACAGCCACAGCCATATACATGGCTTGATCGCATGTGAACTGCCCCATTGACTCCTAAACACTTGCAAAAATAAAGGTCCTATGAAATGCAGAAACATTCTTAGAAATTTGATGCAAAAAAAAATGTATTTCTCTTGTGGCCTCACCTTAACCATAGAATACCCTCAGATTTTAGAGTTAATAAAAACCTTGCCCTTGTATTGCACACAGTGGCTTGGAAATATGACCCATTCACAGCCAGAAAAAAGGAAGGCAAAGAAAAAGCACCTCAAGCATTCTTTACAAAAGAACTTTCCAAAACCTCATCTTTACATCAGCCTCTCGATATTTTTGCAGCCTGACTCATAAAATGCTGAGTGTGTGTGGGAGAGGTAGAGTGGGAGTGAAGGGATGGCACTGCCATTTAAAAAATGATTATAAATAGATAAAATGCCAACTGTCTGCATTTTACCCTCAAGACATCATTAACTGGCCAAGATTATTGCCATCATCTATAACTAATAATGCAAAGATGATCAGTTTTGTCTCTTAAATTTAAAGGAGAGCATCGTAAGACTTGACAGCAACACATGCAGCTTGCAAGGTACGGCTCAAGCCAGGATTTTTCTAGACAGTTTCGGTGATGTTTCTTTTTTTGTTTAAAATGGAGATTATCAGCAATTTAAAATACGTGCTTGCACGACCACTAGTCTGGCTTGCAATAAAACAGAAATTTGCAGTGCCATTGACTTTGCACTGTTTATGCCATTGACTTCCCGCTGCCTCTGCTGACGTGAATGGGTTTCGTTTTCCCTTCTGCAGACGCCCAGGGCGTGTTTCGCCCCTGGCTTTCACCCACCGCCACATCCTGCCAGTGCTCGGGCTGCCGACCGTGGAGGGGAAGGTCTGACTTTGACATCCAGATGCAAAGCCTGCTGTCCTTGGCTGGTTTGAAAACGTAAGGGAACCATGTTAGGCACGGGCCTAAACTTAGCGATGACAGTGGGACTGTGGTATTGCCACTTTTTTTTAACCCTTCGTTTTCTGGGCCACATATTGTTATACTTTTAAGACGAGATGCGTTCAGTAATGTCAGCAAAGCTGCCAAGACTCGTACTAAGGCGCACACCTGTGAATGGGGTCCCAAGCGTGACTGGGAGCTCTTTTTCTCACTGTGCAAGGTATTTGAGAGGGAACCAAGCTGATGTGTGCTACAAACTTATGGGTTCCTTCCAACTTGAGATATTCTGTAACTCTATAAACTGCCAAACATGTTTATAGAGAAGAAAACAATTCTGAGAAGTCCCGCTATGGCAGTTCCCCGCTATCGGGCCAGCTGGCTGGGCTTGCTTGAGTGTAATACAACACAACCGTAAGCACACAGAGCGTGCGTTGTTTTCTACAACACAACGTAAGACACAGGTTAGGGAATCCCACCCTTGGCTCTGAGCAAACCCTTCAACCTCGGTGTTGCTAACACAGAAGCACAGATCAACTTCCCAAGGAGCCTGAGGCATGGTTTTTAACACCGTGATTTCTCTTCATCTGCTGACATGTTTTTCAGTGCACCACGTGCCACGCAGGGGGCAAGCGCGCAGGGCCTAGCAGCAACCCGCACCCACCCGTGGCAGGTGCTCCCACCTTCAAGCCAGAACCATTTGCCAAGATAACGAAAGGTCTCTTAGCGGACCCTTACAAAGAAAATTACAGACATTTCTGTACAGGGCTGAGGACTACTCGGTGTCCATGCTTCCCAGCACAGACCCTGGGGGAGTTTAGGCATGAGCGTGTGCTGATCCCCTGTGGGCATACGTCTGAGACAGGCAGACTGGTGTTCAGCGCAGACAAGGTGGCAATGCCTCTGGGTATATGGAGGCTCACATGATTTTAGGTTCCCAGCAAAGTTTCCCAGTCAAACCTTAGATGCCTGTGGACTTAGAGCTACCTGAGTACCTTGCAAATGTTATGAATCACATACTTGAATTCAGGTACTCATATGCCACGGAAAGTACCTGTAATGCAATTATTTCCACCTTTGGACCTTGACTTCTCTGTCAGCTACATAGTGCTGAACTCCTGCT
>NW_009210129.1:19053-27932 GCF_000690835.1 Fulmarus glacialis
ACTGCTGTTGCCTTTATGTCTTTTTTTTTCTAAGAAAACTGAAAGTAGATTTCCAAGAAAATCATACTGTGCTCTGAAATACAACTTTATAAAGGGAGCTTTTTAGAACATTAGCTACAGAGACAGACCAAGGCCTCTTGGCTAAGAAAGACCTGGAAATAATATGTCTTCTATCACCAAAGCTTCACGAAACACCTAATTCTGCAAGACATAAACTCTCAATTATTCTAATCTGATCTTCTGTGGCATTTAGCAAAGACCAGAAAATGCAGCTCACTGTATTCCCATTCAAACATAATTGTCATTTACTGAGTGTTTCCCCACTGGGAAAAAATAGTCAGGTTTTCAGTACATGTTGTACCAATATGTATGCATAATATGCATATACAAATACATGATACATACTATTGTCCTCTCTGGAGAACAGCTTTAAGCATGGCAAGGTGGCCTTGAGACTCTTAGTGCCACTCAGCTTGCAGTGATTGTGCGGGAATAAGCTCCAAAAAGGAGCAAGGTCATGGACATAGTGCTGCTATATTTGTGAAAATGCTATGCTGGAAAATGCCCAGGTCTGACTCTAAGCATTTCTCTGAAAGGAGGCGTGATCTGGATCTGATCTGACAAGACTCTGGAGCATGTTTGTAGATCGCACTACTCCCTCCCCAGGTACCAGCCTGGTATTTAACCTCCCTGAGTCGCTTAGGTGCTCTCGCAGAGATAAGCATAATCTGCAATGACATCTAGGCTACACCACAAGATAATGCTTCTTCTGGTGCGTTATTCAAAATACCTGCCAGGAGACGAGCTTCAGCTGCTTAAATATGCATCTACAGTGCATTTGTGGCTAAGGCTGTACTCAGAGTGGCAGAACTAAACTGAACTGCCACCCTCAGGAAAACTTTATTAGAACAATTTCACATTAAGCAGTTTATGTAACTAGATCTTAAATACACCGGCTTTCTAGAAACACTGTCAAGCACTTATCCCTAACTAACCCATTCAGCTTTTTTTCTTAAAAAGGAGTACCTGGAAATACTGACCATACAGATTCCTTGAAATCATTGCACTGGAGCAACTCTTCAACCTGCTATTGATTTTCTTTGAGGATGCCATTCCAGATCAAAACGCTGAAGATACCTTGCCTTGAAAATCAAATCCTTAGGAGATCTAAGTTGGTATGGGTGCTGAACCTTTGAGCAAAGGCAGACCGTTGTTTTTTAGCATCACCTGTAACATTAATGGTCTTGACTTGGATCCTGTCTGCATGTATCGGAGAGCACTAAGCAGTTCTTTTGTCCTTGTCTTTTTCTCTGGTACATAATAAATGCACCAAAGGGGACAGTTTGGGTCTTTTTCATAAGCTTAATGGACAGTTTCCAAAGTAAAAACTGACTGGTCTGTAGGGAAGCGGAAAAAAACACAGAGTATTTTGGCATATATCGTCATCTTTTGGGTTGCAAAACAAAGTATGCCATACTGATTTTTGTCCTGAAAGGTATTCAGGCTTAAATATGTCACTGGGTCACCAAACCCATATTCTTCAACCTAGCCAGATCACCTGTTCCAAATAGTTGTCAGAGCACTGAAACATATTTTTTGGTCTAGGTGGTTCATTTTCCTTCAAATTGCTTTGTTCATATTTAGTTCTACCTTTTGTGGCTGGCTTTGGAACGAATCACTTTCTTACACATTAGAAGAAAAGATCCATTACAGACCAAAGATCCCATATTTGATTGAGAAGGACATGAACAAGGACATGAATTTTGCAAAATTATTGACTTTGCCAGCTTCCAAAAGAAATGCATCTTGGGCTTTTTTGCTTTTTTTAAGTCCTTGAAACCATGATTCCCATCATACAATTACCAGACAGAGGACTTTCAGGCAATACCGAACATGAATTATGCTGCAGGGTGTAAACCAAACCTTTAGGACTGTTCTTTTATACTAGGTGGAGGTGATAGAAAGATATCATCAATGGTTAGTGTGTTGATATGGAGCCATAAGACCAGTCCTGTGGCGTTCATTGGTTCATGCTGCGTCATCTTAGCAAAGGCTCTGCAACTGTTTAAACATGCTTAATAGTCACTTTGCTGCTAGAGTAGAAGAGAATCTCATCCTTTTTCTGAAACATCCAACTATTTTTAAATAAAACTGCTAAGTATCGGTGGCAATATAATCAGTTTTCAGCATGTAAGAACTTCCTGCTCCTCTTAGTCTTGTTCTTTCATTCAGGTGTTTTTCTATGACAGGTAAAGATAACCAACTTTATGAATGGCAAAAGTGACATCACTGTCACTGAGAGAAATCCCATGAAGCAGAAAGAACACCTCCAGCAAAGCTTTGGAGGGGAGATGAGAAACGAGCAAAATACAACATGCATTTTCAAAATGAATTCCAACATGAGAGAGGCATGGAAAAGACAATATTGGATACATTTCAACCCTTCCTTTGCTCAAGATCCCAGCAAAAACCTAGGCTCACAAGAGAAATAGCTGTGAAGTTTAAGATGTTACCACTCCTCGCCAGAGGTTATGCAAACCTGCACCTCAGCGCGTTCACAGCTCACTCAAAACTGCTTTGAAAAGCACATTTATCTCGAGTCACTGGATTTTGCATGGAAACAGCTGAGGTGAGGTGAGTGCATACACTCACTCCACCAGTTTCTCTAACAGTCCCTGCTGAAGACATACAGTGGTAACATCTTAAATTGTACCAGCTAGATTTGCCTGGAGCTCATCTAACCTCTCTTCAAGGTTCCACCATGCTGTCAGAGCTTACGTAGATGGAGACTGAATTAGCTAAGCTACTCTCTCACTCATTTCCAGGCATTATCATAAGGTAACTGCTCTACTGACCACTCTTCTATGCTGTTGTCAAAGATCTCTATATCTTCCTACTTCCCAGCAGTCAGGAGAATGACTTGGTATTTTAGAATCACTGGTGCTTCTGGCTGACCTACAAACTTCCTTCAGACCCATGGCTGGCAAGCTCATGAACCCATCACAGGGGGCTGTTGATTGTCCTACTGTTTACAAAAATAGGTAAAGCCTTCCCCATAGTTAGCTTTTCTATTATTGTGTCAAGCAGTCCAGGAACTACATCTTGTGTCCAGGACATTTGCTGTGGTAATTATTTCCTTAACAGAGGCGTGGTCCCATGCACGTGAAGCAATGCTAGTATTTGATTTTCTCTGCAAAAAAAAATTTAGAAACAAAGTCCTCAGTGCTTGTACATAACCTGAGGTGAAGAAGCCTACACAATGCTGAAGCCAGTAGACATTAAGCCTTGCGCTGAGGGAAGTCCTTGGATATACATACTTGTTCATGTTGTTCCTCTTCTGCTTTCAGAAACAGAAGGAAAACGAATCTCATCTCCCCCAGGCAGCACACAGTCACACTCTCCTCTGGCTGTAACAAATTTGTTTTAGTCCCAAGTTTCTCTGTCTCTTTCTACTTGGTGTTCCCGGAAGCCCTGAATACGTTTATTAGCATTGTTAAGAGGATAAATCCAAAATGAGACATAAAGGTCTCTTCATAGTCCCATCTCAGCTCCAACCCTAAGATGGAGGCCCCTTCAGTGCTTTAAAGAGCTGTTGCGAACGCACACAGAGAACTATATCCGGGCTGGGACAGGCTGGTGCCCTCCCATACCAAAACCAGCGTCTCAGACAATCACAAAGCACTTGGTATCAGTCAGCATACTCAGGCTATCCTGTGAACCCAGACAATGACTCAGGCTGTCGACAAAATAGAGGGAGGGGAAAACACAACTGTGGTTATCTGGTGACGCAGAGCTGTCTGGTCTCACCCCCAGTGCGGAAGGCTTGACCTCAGTCCTCCTTCTTTCCACCTGTGGGGTGCAGGGGTGCAGGCACTTGTTGGCTCAGGTCTGGAAGCAGAACAGCTGCACTGGAGTGACAGGGCACTGGAGCCGGTAAGCAGTGCTAAGCTCCTACTCTGCTTCTGAGCTCCAGCTGGCTTGGACCCAGACAGCTCAAGTTTCTCTGCGTATCACTTCCCTGCTCTCCAGATTCTGGGGCCAGCACAGGCAGAGGCAGCCCAGATCTGTTTGCACACAGGATCTGAGTTGTCTTCCTGTTGCGCGAAGCAGAGCAAACAAAGATGAAAGGAGCAGCAGCTGGAATTACACAGCTTTGTAGAGATTCCATAACCGTGCGTGCATTTCCTGTATCTGGAAACAAGGAGACACTTTTCAAGCATTTTGCACTTGCAAAAGGCTGCTAAGTAAAGGGAAATTCACCCATCCTGCAACTTTAAGATCTGCAGCTGCAGAGCTGAAGCACAGAGCGGTAAGCAGTTTGCTTACCCACTGCTGCTTTCCCCATGCAGCAACTCTTTCTCCCTACTGGAAGGAGCATTTTTGCCAGCTAAGAAGAATTTGCAGTAAGCTAGAAAACAATCAAAATGGCTCTTTTTCCTCCCCTCCCTTTTTTTGCCTGGAGTGATTTAGAGAAAGTATGATTTCTGTGAGGAAAATAATCACAACCTGAAGCTGCTGTACCATCTTCTGGTTAACACTGCATGAAAGCATTCAGGGAGCTCCTCACCCACTTCCTTCAAAAGTCTAGAGGACAAAAAAATGAAAACATACTACACTGCAAGAGATGAATGTGGTACGTCTATCATTCGTGGCTTTTTGTGCACAATCTGGTCACTCCGAAGGATGGTTGTTCTTCAACTGAACTGAATCATGCTGCAAAATTATTTCTATCTCACTGGCATGCTTTCTGTACAGTTACTTAACTATGTTCCTTATAGGAATTCAGTTTGCTTTCATTTCAGATTGCAAATAAAAAGAGAAACAATGGCAATAAGAATTATACAAATTTAAGTATGTGCTTTTATTTTATACTTTCATGGCACATTTTGATTTGTAAACATTAAATTACCAGTCCCCTTCTTCATATGTTGAAAATAACCACCAGACATTTGAGAGCATTACCTGAGATTTTAAAGGGGGGGGAGGAGGGGGTGAAGAGAGAGAGAGAGAGATCTGACATCTTTTACCTTACTCAGATACAGTACCATTTTAGGAAGAATTACAAAAAGGAATGTTTTCCAAAATAGGACAGTTTCCTTTTGACTATAAAGGTATAGAAAATACATCAAAACACCTTAGAATGATCAGCCTTATTCAGAGGATGTTGCAAGTCACTGTCTCCAACAATTCTATTAATGCATAGCTGAAACACTGCATCAGTCCTGCAGTAGCATGATATCAACGTTGTCATGAACACCTTGTAAAAGTAGCTCCCCTTGATAAGTGACAATCTTCCGTCGTTTTGCAGCCTTAAGAGTTCCCACTAGGGCTTCAAAGAGGTTGGCACACTTTTCATCAGCAAAGAGCACACCAAATTTCACGCTTACTTGTCCATCAGCATCTAAATCAAAGATATAACATGAAAACACATGCAGATTTTCTTTCAGTTAGGAGACTATTGCGGAAACAAAGTCAGAACATTGAAAGCAAACCCCATGGTGTGTCCCGACTTATCGGGAACATACTACGAATGTTGATGATAAATAGTAGGCAAAACTCCTGCCTGGTATGACTTTCCCTTTTTTCCAGAGACTCACATCAAGGACCACATACCTGCTATGTTTATTTTTACTGATGACTTTCTGAAACCTATGACCAGTACAGGCTACTGAACCTCTTCAAAGCATAAGGAGGAAATAGTTTTAAATAATTAAAATGTTAAAATTTTTTTTTCAAATTTTTTTTTCACTTACTAGTATTTAAGGTTCACATTGAAAAAGGTGCAACATGAATTCATTTCTCACACAAAGCAAGAATTTTAAAATATACGTTAAGGTTAGCTAGGTTATTCCTAAAAGGCAGATGCAGTCATACAAAACGCAAGATGTACATATCCGTTTAGGCTTTGAAAAACAAATGGAACTGAACAAAATTGCATCAGAACTGAAATATATGAGCAGGTAGCAAATCCACAAATTGCATAAATATTTGTAAAGAAAGAGGAGTTTTAACAATGAAAAACAGCCTTCAGAGAAAGGGCTACCTTCTAAGCAAGTTTAAGGAAGGTTGGGACTACACCTGTAACTCCTGGATTAGTTTAAGGCATACAGATCAATTCCTTCCAAATAATACTATGATGAACAGAACTGAAGTGTATGAATTCTGAAGTTCAGAAGTTACCAAGGAAGGAGTGGAAGGAAAAGGTGCAACTTTCTTCTTTGATGACTGTAGTGAGTATTGGAAGTCTAAGGAAAAGGGTAATTTTGCAGTTGATTGCTCCCTGCAGTGGGAGCAGGATTCCAGGCCTATATCCTCTGTACTGCGAAGGCTTAAACGTTTAACTTCATAACAGAACTACTTTAAAGGATGGGACACAGGGAGTACCATACAGTCCAACATTAAGTATATATGCAAGTTTTCAGGTTACCTGAGCCTGCTTAATTCAATTTCCCAAGTTCATAGGTTGATATAACATGACTACATCTGTGTGACATGTATGTCATATACATACATGTATGTATAACATGACCACATCTGTACCGTCAGAGAGATTACAGTACTTACTTTTGGTTCCCAACCGCCGAATCTCCTCAACTAAGAGGCTAATTTCATGTTCCACATTCATTGTGGTCTAAAAAGTAAAATAAATTTTGACAAAGTTATTAGGAGACCTGTAAATCCTTTGCGCTGTCCTGGCCTGTTCTCAGTTCATCAGGAATGTCACAGCACTCTGTAAATCCCTGAAGACACATGGCTACAGGATAATCTGATATTTCAGTCTCGAGCAGATGAAGAGCCTCCACACCTCCACATTTGAGGGGAAGTGAACAGAAACTACAACCTCAGTACATTCTAAACACAAATCTAAGGAGCTAATCTCAAAATATGAAAAATGTGGGAAGGTTGGGGCTGGGGCGGTTGCTTGTTTTAAAGAATGAGCTTTGGCTGCCACAGAGTCAGAGCATCCTGGTAACGTCACAAGTCTTCAGGGGCTTTGCAACTTTCTATCAATGCCCTCAACAAAAATGGAACATCTTCCTTTAAATTCCTCTCTGGGATATGTGGTAGATTTGTTTTTTTAAACCACACCACAGCTTTCCACTTATCCTGACAAGATACTGCGGACATCCAGCTGGTTACAGCAGGTCTACGCACGTGGTGCCCGAAAGGACAGCAGCTACCATATACCTGCTACTGAGAGCAGAACTGAACCAGAGATAAACTATGCAGTGTCCTAAAAAGGCCAACATTTATTTCCGTTCATAGTGATCCCAAGGAACCGCTACACCACCAAATGTATCCTGTGCACCTCTTTGCTGCGAAACACAGCAATTTTCACCCATGCGCACCAATGCCTCTCAACAGTTTAGCCATACGCAACTCAGTAGATGGCAATGCTACAGTCGCACAAAACACTATTCGGCTACAAAGCGTCCATGGTTAATAACTGCAGGCACCTGAGACGTGTTTTGGGATCTATGCTATGCAAAGCGGCATCAACACAGTGAAACCTTTAGATGTGAAACTCCTTAAGCAAAAACCGGCATCAAGGTAAGCACAAGAAACTGGGCCCCACAGGCAAAGCGAAGTGTCAAATGCAGCTTCCACAGGTGCTCACAATGCAGCCTGGAACAAAAGCTATACAGAGAGCTGGAGCTGAGCACTGTGCGGAAGGGGCTCAGTGAGCACTGAGATAGTCTCTGTTGTTCAAGAAACCGGGATTTCTGCAAAGATCTGGTAAGTAAGCGGAGTTAAAAAACTGGCATCTGGATACATGACAAACTCTTCCTAGTACAAAAGCTTCCCCTCCTTTCTTTTTTTCATTGAATTAAAATAGTAAGAGTGACATAGTTCCACCTCCTGACCCCTCACGATTTATCCAAGAGGCAAAAAAACTTTGTAGCAGCGTCTGACTTTAAGATCCCGACTTCACTTGCAAAAATCTGTCTTTTTAACATGCAAAATCGAGCAAGCTTAGCATCAGCATGGGTTTCAGGCAAAGCCCCATCCAAACCACAGTTTCATCCCCAATGCACGGTAACACAAACGCTGCAGTGGGTATTAAGAGGCTCACACGTAACATTGCAACAGGGTTGAAATTGGGCTGCCCTGGCACCACCGCTGCAAAGCTGCCTTAAAAGGGCATGGCCACAGGGCTGCAGAAGTTTAATTGCCTTACATGAATTCTACAGACTTTTAGATTTTGTTTAACTGAGCACCAAATATATTGTCACAAGTCACCAAGGAAAACATGACCCATCTACCAAAAAGCTTACACTATCATTACTAATTTGTCAAACTGCCAATTTTAATATTGGTCATTACAATGGCATAATTAGCTTCTCTTTAAAGATATTCTTTTAACTTTAAAGGCGTTTTTACTTTAACTTTTAACTCTTTCAATTCACATTAATTTAAAATTCTTTTCCCTCATACACATACACCATCAATTTAAATCGCAACATTTAGAATTTTTAAAAAAAAATTTCTACATTATTATGCAACACTTTTGAGATCAGAGAACCGTGGCTGTGTAAGGGGTAAGGAAGAAGGGATTCTAGGTATTTTAAGAACACTTATTTACTTTCTATTGTCATCTACTCGACACACCAACTGTCAGAAGTGCATGCCAACTATTAAACTCTAACATTTCTGATGCCAATACATGGCTGGACGCCAGCACGATTTTTCAGCACGTAGTACGACAACTAAACTTCTATTTCCTGGGAATTCACCTAACTGTTATTTAGCACAAATCCATCTTTGCAACCGGCCCCACCGACCTCTCCCGTTGCAGGTACTGCAAATCCCTGAGAAGATGGCTCCTCGGCAGGGCCGCCTTTGGAGGCAGAGCGCGTCCCCTTCCCACCGAGGCACCC
>NW_009210130.1:0-24585 GCF_000690835.1 Fulmarus glacialis
GCTACCGATTCCTCCCCCGACATTGGCGTGCCGCCCCTAGGCTCTTCTGTAGGGAGCCTGGTTTTATCCCCTTCCCCCTTCGAACCTAGTTTAAAGCCCTCTCGATGAGTCCCGCCAACTCATATGCGAGAATCCTTTTCCCCCTGTGAGACAGTTGGACTCTGTCTGTCCCCAGCAGGCCCGGTGCCGTGTAAACCTGCCCATGGTCGAAGAAGCCAAAATTCTGCTGATAGCACCAGCCCCTAAGCCACATGTTGATCCGATGAGTTTTCCTTGAGCTGAATAAAATTCTCAGCTGAATAAAATTCACAGTCTGTCATTTATTTTTTTAATTTAGAAAGTTATTCAGACTATAACCACATAGTTATGCAACAGCCCTGCAAGAACCACTGTAAAAACATTACTTATGAATATCTACTAATTTTTTAGTAACTTAGTAAACAATTGTTTAGTTTCAGACCATTCCTTATTACAGCAACTCTTTTAATTTATATGCAGTGACCATAGAATAATCTCACAAAAGTCTAGCTCTAGTTACAAAAATGGGCTGTCCTGCTCAGCTACCTGCATAATTCATTTACTGCCATTTGCTTCTTCAAGAGTATTTTGGGGCTGGCTGGAAACTGAACGGATGAGCTCCACATACATCACTGTCTCCATTTACTTAAAATGGATCGGCATCTAGTCTCCTCTTGCCTGGGTGTGTTTTGTCACAAAACCCTGCTCACTGGAGGCCTCTGCAAAATGACACTGGTGTGAAATGCGTGCAAGTGGAGATGCAAGACTGAGATTTCACAACCCATATAAGTCAGTCTAAGAAATGGTCCGTCTGTCTGTCCACACCCCAGCTCCAAAGCTGAGATCTTGCTCCTTGGTGCTGTCTTCTGCTCGAAAGGCTGGAAATGTTACAAGCCCGATGGGTGCCCTGATGAAATTTGATGATTACATCGCAACCAACGAGATCAGGTGACAGTGCCTGATCATAAAATGTGATTGTTGGTGTCAGGTTCATACATGTTTTAAGTATCTTCACCACATTAACCTGAAACTTTGCCAGCTTTTTTTCTTAAGCCTTCCTCTCTGAAAAGGGAATCAGAGAGTAAATAATCTACAGAAGGAAAGAAAGGAAATTTGTTTTTTTCTAGTGCAAATAAAACCCAAAAGGTTACAGTTATGTAACAGTTATTACGAAAATTAAGCTGTGCATTATGTGTAAAAGTAACGAAGTAAGAGATGTATGTTGCCATACAAAGGAAACCCCGTAAGAATCAATCAGCTGACAAGCTGCCTTTCCATAAAGGGTGTCTGATACATATTTTCCTCTTTTCCTCTTTTCTCCCCCATCACCTTGGCTTGGGGTGTATTTTCTGAGGGAAGCATGTACAATTTTATTTTGCATTAAATAATTACTTTAAAGTAATTTGCACACTGTAGAGTTGATTAACATATTAAAAAAACCAAACCGCCAACCAACAGAAGTTAATCATGAAACAGTGATACAAACCATACTTTGGAAATTAAGAAGGCAGCACCATTAGGAAATTAGTCATAGTCAGAGTCTGAAATGGAAGGAAAAAACTAAGCGTCAAAAGGGTTCTAAAATTCATTGCTTTTTGGTGTAACATAAAACCCCTCCCACAAACTCACAGCAAGCAAAGTATCATAATTTCTGCCAATCTCATCTCTTTATTTTCTCCTTGCGTGCAAGGCATCTATTTATACTGAGTGTAATAACCCCACTGAATCCATGAATCATACTTTCTAAATGTTTTATAATAGCTTGAAGCCAACATCAGGCGATGTATAATAATTTGGGGTAGCATTAGGAAGCAAACCTTCATTGTGTGCAACTGGTAGAGAGAGGTTATGGACAGGTCCGACTTCTTTTATTTAGAGCAGCATACATCCTGCAGACACATGTCTGGACACGTTAATCATTATTTCTGACAAAATGGTTTTCAGCTACATTAAACAATGTTAGAAATTAACATTTTCCCAACAGCACTCTTCAAATTCACTGCTTGTTTGCAAAAAACAGATGATGGTTTTACAAAACTGTTTATGAAATCAAATTTTTGTTTACAGAAATTGTTTGGTTGCCCTGGACACTCAGTATTCTGCACTCCCAAGAAAGATGCAGGTTTACTTCTTATGCACAAAACAATCACTGAACATTTACATTCTGAACACCATAGTCCTTGCTAGGTAATCAATATTATTTTCTTCTAAACGAAATCCTCTGTCTTTTGCACTCTCCTGGAAAAAAATTGTGAAAAAGTTCCCTCTATATGGTCCTGAGCTTTGAAGCATCCTAGTCAGAATGTGAGATAGTACATTTTGATCTCATTTTTCCTAATGTTGGCACCTGCAGCATCTGTGAAAAGGCTATGCATTCTCCTTTTTCCATTTCACTTTAGCTTCCTGCTGGTCAAAGCATGACCAAAGAAGAACATTTTGCTTTTGAGTTGTTCTGCCACAGACTTCTGCCAACATTAATCCCTCTGCCCTTACTAATCTTTGTAAGATGTTGAGACAATGTGGCAAGAGCAGTTGTGCTGGATGTGTCTCATGTCAAAGCTTTTAAATCCAAAGCATTTTATGACAGTGACCACCGATGAGTATGAATTCCTTGTGAAAAATTGTTCTGATAAAGTCCTTTTTCCAATGACAGGGAAAAAAAGATGCACAGGGTATGGATTTCATCTCAGAAGGCTCAGAGAGTTTATATTGGTGCCATAACTGGATTAGGAAGAAAAGACTGAAAAGATCCTTCATGGAAAAACGTGCTGAGAGATATATGGTTAATGTGCTTAAATCCATAATGCGATGTGAGTTTTGGTTTCTGTTTTTTTCTGTACTATCATTATTTTGCAAGGTTGGATAATAAGTCAAATAACCTCCATTTTTAAATCTTAGCATTAGCCACAATCTTTTATGGGAATGTCATAATGAATGACAAATAAGGAAGACTTATTTTGCTTTGAAAGGACCCTATAAATGTTCATTTATAGTTTATATTCCAAATCAAAGGTAAACAAAGACTGATTTCTAGGGCAAAGAAATGGAAAAAAAAATTGTAGAAAGTGGTAAAAATATTCAAAGTACCTATAAGAATTTAAAACAGAGTAGACCAAGATTTTACCTCACATTTTTTACCTAAAACAGAAAGAAAGTAGTATTCTAAGGATTTTATATGCCTTTTGGAGAACAGAAGATACATATTGTCAAATCCATTTCTCCTTGCAAACGCCCTTGAAAAATTATGTACTTCACATATTTCATAACTCATTTTATATTGATCATAAACATTCCTGCATACCTAGGAAACAAGACATGTATTTTTCATTTTAATATATGAACAGGTTTTACTTCAATTTGAGGAAAGCCAGCGAAGAGCAATTATCTGGTTTCCATGACAGAGAACGTACTCTTTATTCTTCAGCAGCCTGACTCTGAACCTAAATCCTCTTTATATAAAGGAGCCTTTTTCAAGAAATAGATGGACATTTCTTTTGGTTATACAACTATTTCAATAGCAGTAAAATGCCTCCAATTTAAGGAGCCAAAGTGAAAATACGATTTCTGAAATAGACTTTAAAAAAGACACAACAGGAGTTATACCATAGTCACAGATGTTAGTAGTAAGTATTTAATTAGGGAAAAACCTTGTTCTGTTCTCTGCCTTGTATTAAATGACCTTACGCTAACAAGGTAAGCGTAACTAATTCTGAATAAACACTAATAGAGAGAATTTCCACAGAAGTAAGAAAGATATTAGCAGATTGATATGATTTTTTTCTCTTATATAGTACTTCCATTACTTCGCAAAAGCAGCGTCCTAGGTGAGTAAGCTGGGGCAAATTGACCGTGCCCAGAGAAGCCACTGAAGTTGGCCCCCTGTGAAGCTGGAAATGGTACGTAGGCCTGTGGCATCCGCAGACAACATCCTCATTACTAAGCAGCCCTGTTTCCTTAATCAGCTATTAGTTAAATAGAACATTGTCTAGTATATCATACTCCCTTTGATATTTTCTCAAGAATCCAATAAAATATGTAAAAGTAATTTAAACCAATGGTTGCATCACAGTACTTTACAAATGTGAGATCTGAAACAAAACTTCCACTGGGAGTTATAGGTACAATGTTAGTTGCTACCAAGTTATTTTACCAGTTGAAGCCTTAGGCGAACAGTTGCAAATCTTGTGGAGGCTGAAACGAAACAGCAAGCATTTCACAATACAGAGTAGCCTTTCTAGTAGGAAACGAGACTGGGTCTGTCTCTCAATGATATCCATAAGAATAGATCTAGTCTGGACTAAAGCTTAAAAATTGTGAAATAAACATTGCTGTCTTTATTTCTACCTGTTTTCTCAGATCTTCTCCAAGCTGTAAAATCTGGCCAATGCTTTGAATCGAAAAACATGATAAAGTCTTGCTAAAGAACCGTTTATAAAGAGCCAAACAAAAGTCTGGCAGCTAGACATTACTAATATTTAGGTTGTTAAATGCCAGATTTTTCCACTTGAGCTCATTTCTATTTTTAATGCAATCTAATGACTTCAAGCTCACTGTAGTTCCATTTCTTGTATAATAAATATTACATCTGCTAATACTAATAAATATTGCAAAAACAAATGCATCTTAGTGGGCTAATTTGCTCTCTATTGGGGTATTTCCAGATTGATTATTCTTATTAATGTTAATGAAATTGCTAGATGGCATCCAGTGTCAATGGAGGCCTTGGCAAAAATGACAACCTGTAGTAGTGTACCACTTCATCACACAGGTATGTAGTTAAATTTAAAAATGCAGCTTGAAGAGCTAATTAAATTAATTATGGCATCTGCAAAACTAAAAATTTTTATGAGCCTCTTGGCTTCTTTGCTAAACAGTCATCACACAAAACTCGACTTTGTTGTTTTTCTTTGTTCATCATGTTTTTGCATTATAAATGGTATGAAATTAATCTGCCTCTAGTTGCTAAAGACAAATTTTAGCAATTGTGAAATGCACAAAATAATATTCTGCATAGAGGTAATGTATAACAAGTATATATGTAGGCATTAAGGCATGAGATTTCTTAGAAAACTATATTTACTTTGCAATATTTTTTTTCCTGTACATCATTATGTTATTGTTTGGGTTTTTTTTTAATTTCTCAGTTTTCTATCATCCAAATCTGGCACATAAACTTCATAGATGTCACCAGAGAACCGCACTCAGACCGGCAGAAACTGTGACCTGTGTGAGGTAGGTGTTCCTGTGGGTCTAAACATCCCCTTTTAATCATTCTTTGCTTCCGTATCTCCACCCGTAATTTACAGAAGTTCTAACCCTTCACAGACAGATCTGGGAATAACAGTCCCTCACTTTTTGCTGAATTTTTGGATGCCTTCAGTTGCAGAAAAAGAAGAGTTTAAAAAGGTACTTGTATCTATTGTATGAAATGCATATGGAAATCTCTTAGGAGTCATGACAAAGATAATATATATAACACTAATGAGTTAATAGTCATCTTGCTATTTTTTTCAGCGATAAACAAGGACAGTCTTTAATTTTTAAATACCTTTTAAAGACATTTATCGTCTGAGGTTCATAACTAAACAGAAGTACCTGATGAATTCTTATGACCTGAGAATCCCTGTTCTCTTTCATCTTACTTCCCTGAGAACTAGTATCTTGCAGGCCCAAGAAACCATCATGCCCTGACATTTGAGTACAGTCTCAGAGCTTCAAGCTATGCCTCTGAAATCCTTAGATTTCTTTAAGCAACATGTTAGTTGTATGACTTATGGTTTAGAGCCTCTTCTACGTGTCGTCATTTAGTTGTAGGGTGAGTCATATTTAAGCATTTATAATTTCACTGCAATTTTGGTATCTTTCTTTTGGAAAGAGTCCACAGAAGCCTCACAGTCTGTCTGTATGTAACGGTAGGGCTTTGAATTTACTGGCTAATGTGCACTGCCTATTTTTGCTGATGAATTTAAATGTATTACAACAAAAAAAAAAATCAGAGATTCCAGAGATAGAAATTACTTACAATATTAGAGTATCCCTTTTGTCTCTGAACCTGTCCCGTGCCTGACTCTGCACTGTACGTAATCCAGTATTATGTTTTGTTTAGTTTTGAAGTTCTACTATTTTCCTCAGGAACGTGTTCCACACGCAAGGTAATGAATTATCATGAGCTATCCCTTGTATGTCTCATACTCTTTTCCCCATTTCAGCGGAGCTAATACCTTGTAATTACATTCCTCTATACTATTCTAATTTCATGTCCATTTTTGCAGTTTAAGCAATTCTCAGCTGAATAGATCTGGAGAATAGCTGGCAACTTTGCCCATCATAGTAGTGAAAAAAAGCTTATCTTTTGAATTCTTTGGGGCAGAGATTCTTTTTGCATCTGTGGTTTACAGTGGCAAGCATGGTGGGATCTAGTCCACAGCTGAGTTCCTATGTAATGCTGCAGTGCAAACTAAAATTACTTAATAAAAGCAGCAGTGGGTAAGAATAATGTTCAAAGTGGATAGGTGTGTTACATAAGGTAGGAATTTTCCACCAAAATGTTTTTTACATTTCTCTGAGGAAGTTTGGTGTTAGTGAGCAATACTCAACCTATAGTATGCATAGCAGGATTATAGCAGAGGTTTTGTATGTTTTAATGTTATTATCCTGAGCGTTCAGCTGCAGTGCACAAAAGCCTACTTGGTGATATTTGATTGCTGAAGCAAAAAAACAAGGGCATGCAGAATTACCAAAGTTCTAACCTTAATTGTAAAACCTGGAGAATTTAATGTTAAACCAAATCTCTCACCTAGTTCTTTGATAATGCCTATAATTTACTCATAAATATAAATTCACTATTTTCATGTTCTATCTGTTATAGAACTGTGATGGTTGTAATCCATAAGTGGTTGTCCTAGATATGACCTGCTTGAATACTTCTGTACTGTTACAGTTAATAGTTATGCTTTGACTCAGCAGTGACTCAACTGAATGATTCCTTTGAAGTAATAATGAACACACATATTAAGCACATTTAATGTGCTATTCTTTATGATACATTTATAATAAAAAAGAGATAACTATATCCTGTGGATAAATGTACTGCATTCTATCACTTCTGAGTAAGATGAAATGTTATTCCTATTTGATCTCTGAGAAAATTATAGAGCATTATTCTTTTTATACTTTTTTTTTTCACAATTCACATCCAGAAAAGCACATAGTTATGGTAGCAGCTAACTATTCATGTTGCAAAGCTAGATTTACTGCAAAACTTATATGGTAGTTGCACTGCAACCAGGGTTGGGCAGAATCAAACAGTGAATTATGAGATAAGGCATGTGGGTAATCTATCCCTCTATGTATCTTCTTAGGAGCTTATACAGTGACTATTCAAATTATATCTGAGCACTTACAAAAAAGTACAGTATCATAAAACAGCAATGGAAATACACCAGAGTCATCCAGAACCAGGAGGACACAAAGTGAGTCCAGGCATGATTTCCTAATCACATAAAGAGGTTCCATTCACTGTCAAATCTGTCCTTTCCAGTCACAACATGCTTGAGACCAAAGGGAGTCAGGCACCAGAAGCCCCTTCCATAATACTTTCCTAAGAAAAAGGCTATCTAGTGAAAGAAGCAGAAAAGTCAAATCATCTGACAGTGCAGACTAACATTGCCCTACAGGTAACATGAGCTTAATGTTCACTCATGCCACCTGATGATTTAGCCTATTAGATAAATAATTAACATGATTTGCTATGAGTGTAGTACTTACAGGCAAAGGGAATCCCTTCCTTCTAAGAGAAGCAAAATGATATGTATCTTTGTCAAGTTTTGCATTTGCTTTAATAGGATTGCAGGTGTGGTTTTACTACCCTGCACAACGCAAAGCACAGATGTTACATATCCTTTTCAACCCAGGTCTGGCTTGCTGCAGCTACTGCTGCTTTCTAACTTTCTGAGTCCTACGGCCCCACCTTGGTAGCACGGCCTCCATCAGCATTCCAGGAATCCCACCAATGCCAGCAGTGGGTTTCAGTGTCTCCTACAAAGGAAGGCTTAGCTTTTAGGATGATGCCTGCAGAGCCTGAGGAGAAGATGATGGGCTTGTTTTGTAACAGAATGGAGTTATTAGTGTCTCTGAGCTGAGAGAGAGAGAGAAAGAAACAGAAAAAGATGAAAGTCAGATGTTTTATAGTCACTACAAGTAGAATAATTCACTGTCCTTGAGGTGAAAAACAGTGATGTGAGACTTACGGTATCCAAAATCCAACTGAAACATCAATGAACAAGTGAAACACTGTGAGCCTTATCTCCCTCAAAGAAATTGTCCGAATTTGAAAGCCCTGCCTTTTTAACCTCCCTCAACTGACGGTTTTCGAAAGCAAATGACCAGTGGTTCTATGAAGAACAGTGGGATATGTCCCTATGTCAGAAGTATAACCTTTCAAATATGATTCACTCATGAAATACCTTGAAGTCTTTCTTCTTTGGGAACAATTAGAGCAAAACCAGGGCAAAACGTCCTGCACACACTGGCTGTCTAATAGAAACCATCCAGTAACATCATCAAGGACAGTACTGCACAGTCCTCAGCCTTCTTCTCACTTCTCATTCAGATAAGGAGAATGCTACACGCTCTCGCTGCAGCAGCAGAGTGAAGCACCATACCTCTCTGCTACCAGCTATGACTTGGCAGGATAGAGACATACATTAAAGCACTTCCTCTCATCAAGTGCATAGCTAAGGTGAAATTATGTTTTTGAATAATATAAAAAGAAAGTCTTTGAAAAGGAAGACTGTGAGTATCTGGCTCATCCTTCATTTCTTCTCCCCTCTCGATAAATGAAGGAATGTAGTGCTTTTCCTGTACTAAATATTTTTTAACATTCAGCCGATTTTTAAAGAGAGCTTTTATTATGAAGATAGCACTTTTGGAGATAGCACTTTTGGCCAATCATTCATTTTCTTTAAAACTGAATTTAACTTCATGACTATCATCCACAATATTGTTTTTTAAATTTGCTGAACATGCAGCAATAGGATTAATCTCAAGACCTTTTTTTAATTACAATGAATTATTGGTTAAAAGTGTTCTAAAAGTTACTTTAGAAATTAACTCTGAATACAAAATGGGAGTTTGATTTCAGTTTCTGCATGTACAGTACAATCTTGGAATTTACTTGCAGTATCAGATCAGTGATTGTTTTTCAGTGAATTCAGATATAAAGTTCTTATCAGCTTCTACAGGGACACTAGTACACTTTGTATACCTATAATAACACCAGAAGTACATGTATCACCTGCTGTACTCTGCTCTGATGAATAAGATGCCAAGAAATTCTTCCAGTTTGTCTTATATATAAATATATAAAAACATCCCTCTCACAGCCATTGTCTTAATGGCAAGTATATTCCTTGGTAAAAGGGATGACTGTCAAGCATCTATGTATTCTAGTAATCTCTTGCAACCAGAAGAGGCTGGAAGGGCCAAGATACAGCTGCATATGAGTGAAAACAACGCTGAGGATGCTCTAATTAATCATAGAGACTAGGCTTTGCTTTATTCCTCATCCCATCCTCCTTTCTATATCTGTGAGGCAAAATCAGGGGCAAACACAAGGATTAGTCTGTGACAGCGGTTTTCAGCAATGCATGAATATCTAGAATCCTATTAAAGTACAAACAAACTTCTGTTCGGGTGAATGGCTAAAAATTATAATTAATGACCTTTATTTTACCACTGTAAGTGCAAAGCATATTTTTACAGCTAGAAATATAAAATTGTTTAGTAGAGCTGTATCACAGTAAAGTCTTCTGGGTGAAGAACTGACCTCATGCACTTCTGATATTTTACTTCTGGGCCCCTATTATAATGCTGTGCAAAAAAGGAGGCATTTTTCTTTCTCCTTGAAAGGATGAAAATTTATGCTCCAGAAGCTTACCTGGGTTATGTCTATTTAAAATAATTCTTAACTTCTGGCAGCTGTGGTTAATGGAGCTACCCAATACTACAGAAACCTGGTTAAACATGATCAACCTCCACAGGTTTCAGGTTGTCAGTGTCTGAGTCAGACACTTCTGAAGCATTCAGGAAGATTTTGCTAGGTGGGTGAAAGAAATCTATTCTGAGTCTAACATAGCTTTATGATACCGTTCTCTTGATACATTGAATTTTTGTTTGTATCCTAAGCAGCAAAATTCTGACTGATGGGAACTTGGTTTACAGTTATAATTCCTGAAAACAAAGCAGTAGGGAAACAGATGCCTTTTATTTTCCTGTTACTTTGAATTTAGGAGATGGAAAATACCTAATTTATTAATCTGTTGTCTAAGTAGAAGGTTGTGGTTTACCCAGTAAATACAAGTGTAAGTGAAGATTTTTGAAAAACATATTTCTCTGACCTAATAGAGAACAGAATAAAGACTCTTTGCTTCGTCCTAGCTACTAACCCTTATTTATAGGATAATTAAAGTATTATTTGTTGTAAGGACAGGAGAGGCTTAATGTCTGCCTGCAGAAAAAATTCTATTAAGACAATGTTTGATAATTGAGGCTCTTGAGATTCCCGTATCCCTCCTTGAAATTTTGCTATGAGAAGTCTGAAACTTATGTTTAGATTGCCTATTTACTGGTTCTTGCTCCTTTCCAATTTGTAATATGAGAATTAAGAATTAGTAAACACAAGATGTTATAAACACGAAACTATTCCTTCACTGCTGTTCAGTAGTCATGCAACAAAAGTGACCATTTTGGAGATAAAATTTTCTGAACTTGTGCCTGATTTGGTTCTTCAACTGTTTAGTCTATTTAATGTTTCTCCAGTTTATTATAGCTATTTGAGCACTAAGAACTTTAAGTATTTCTAAACGGTATCCAGACTTCTTGCAAAAACCTCAGGATAAAAAAAAAGAAAAAACATGAATTTCCATCCTAATCCTGTTCAGAGGCTGGCAATGCAAATTGGTTAGGAACCAAAGAACAGTTGAGACTGGCAGGGACCTCTGAAGGTCACCTGGTCCAAACCCCTGCTCAAGCAGGGCCACCTAGAGCCAGTTGCTCAGGACCATTCCCAAATGGCTTTCGAACATCTCCAGGGAGGGAGACTCCACCACCTCCCTGGGCAACCTGTGCTAGTGCTCGGTCACCCTCACAGTGTTTTCTGATGTTCAGAGGAAGCCTCCTGTGTTTCAGTCTGTGCCCATTGCCTCTGGTCCTGGCACTGGGCACCACTGAAAAGAGCCGGCTCCGTTCTTTTTGCACCCTCCCTTCAGGTATTCATATACACTGAGCCTTCTCTTCTCCAGGCTGAAATCTCAGCTTTTTCAGCCTTTCCTGCTAGGAGAGGTGCTCCAGGCACTTCATCATCTTTGTGGCCCTTCATTGGACTCTCTCCACTGCGTCCATGTTTTTGTCACACAGGGGAGCCCAGCACTGGACCCAACACTCCAGGTGTGGCCTCACCAGTGCTGAGAAGCGGGGAAGGATCACCTCCCTTGACCTGCTGGCAACACTCCTCCTTATGCAGCCCAGGATACCATTCACTTTCTTTGCAGCAAGGGCACATTGGTGTCCACTAGGACCCCCAGGTCCTTTTCTGCCACGCTGCTTTCCAGCTGGGTGGCCCCCAGCATGTACTGGTGCCTGGGGTTGTTCCTGCCCAGATGCAGGACTTTGCACTTCCCCTTGTTGAACTGCATGAGATTCCTGTCAGCCCATTCCTCCAGCCTGTGGAGGTCTCAAATCTTACTTGCTCTGCTAAGGTCTTGCTTGTCAAGGTGTGTTTGAATTCTTGTTCAGAGGGTCTAAATCCTGTCAGTTGACATCCTTTTAAAGTCATTCACATTGGCTACATTTTAGTGGATCTTTAAGGGAGAATTAAAAATATAAATGAACTGAATGGTCAATTTAAATACAGTGGGTTCATAACAGGAGCGTTGAACCTGATTTAAAAGGAGCAATACAACTACTCAGTGAAGTGCATGACTGCCCAGTGTTTTAAATGAAAATTCAAAAGCCTGCTCTTCCTTCTCTATTCTTTCCTTCTTTCTTATGTGGGTGTCCATCTGACATTCTAATGAATTAAGTGAAACAGGTATCTTTTAACTACAGAAAGCTTGTGATATTCTTTCTAGCATTTAGAAGTCTATCACTCGTTCTTTACAACAGTTTTCTTGTATAATTTATGTACGAGTTGGAGGTCTGTGGGTTTCTCGTTCACATGCAGAGAATACTGGATCAGTCCCTCTGTAGAGAGTAATCTGAAAATCTTGAGGCATTGTGATTGCAGGCGTGGGCCCTGCAGTCCAAGTGCCATATATTGCTGTGCAGTGCAGCACTGAGTTCCCATGCCAGCCCATGCCCCACAGCCTGCTGAAATAGTGAAGCTCACCACAGGAGACACCACGGCTGGCGGGTGGTGAAGCTCATGCTTTCCTTTAAGTAACAAGTAGTATGTCAGTAACTATGGCTGTGTACTGGAAATTGTTCTTAAATGTAGTAAACACAAGATTTGGGGTTTTTCTTTCCAAAAAATAGTTATAGATGTGATATAGTCTTGAAGAAAGAGAAAATGAAGAAACTGTGCTGTGAACTTCTATTAACTACAAAGATAGGCATTAATGGCAGATTTCTAAAATGCTCTTAACTGGCACAGAAGTATCCAGTAAGGAAGTGCTATAGTTATTTTCCCAGTAGAAATACCTCAGAAACATAATGCTGAGAGGTTCTTAATGGCAGCTAGTCTGCTGTGGAAAATGCATGTAGAATATTTGGTTTAGTGCCAGGCTTGCTAGGCAAGTCTTGCTGGCTATCCAGGAGGGTGAAAGTTTGGTCTTGATGAGGCTGGTGTGAGTTCACCCATTGACTCCTAGGATACCAATCTCCCTCTCTTTCCTTTAAGACTGTTGAGGGTATGACTCTCAGCTTTAACTTGGGCTTAATGTTTCATAAACTGTTTATTCCCTTTCCATAGTACAAAGCTAAAGCTTCAAATTCACTTATTTGCTTCAGGATGTTTGTTTTTAATAAAATTATTGGTCCTCTGGCTATTTTGTCATGAAACTTAGAACATAAAAAATAATAACCTTCAGATTTTTCTCTAATGACTTCCTCTTATAGTAAGGATTTCTTTGATTTCCCTGGTGCCATGAAACGCATCAAAATGGCAATAGGATACTGGTTATGTAGTAATAGATTTGCTAAGCCTATGCAATTTTTTTTCCGTTTGTTTGGTGTCGAGCACATCAAGGAATAGGTCCTTGAAAAAAGATCAAAAGATCCCAGCAACCTCAGAAGAAAGACTCTCGAGGTCTTTTAGTTTATTACCCTGGCAGTACAAAGTTTTTTTTTTCATAGTGTATAAGTAGTGCTCTGTAAAACCTAATTTTAAATCGCCAAGTATAGGATGCCACATTCCTGTTTTACTGCTGTATGACTTGTGATATGCACTGTCTCTCTTGTCACTCCCGTGGTCCAGTGCTTCATTGGACAAATAAACAAAGGAAACTTTTTTCCCCCCAAAGATACCCAGAGGCATGCTAATTTTTACCTAGAACACCTTACACTAGAAGTCAGCTAGAAGTCTAATCAACTTCTCAAAATCAGTAAGAGTAACAAGGTGTGTCCTGAGGAAGAGCCACAGTAGCGAGTGATGTGGGCTGTGGTTTAGGCCATCCTTTCAGAGATGCTGGAGCCTTCGAACAGCACAGGACCCTGCTCCATCCTGAATCTTGGAGCCTTCCTGCAGCTCTCAGACCTCCTTTGAGGTATCTGTATGTGCATTTCCGCAGGTTCCCTACTCCAAGCAGCTGGATGCTCATCTTGCTCCTCAGCTCCATCCCAGTTCATGCCAGACCTGAGGTCTGCCTGGTGCTGCCACCGGAGGGGCCCAGTCTGTTAGCTGTGCTCACTTTGCACACAACTGGCATGAAGGGAAAGGGAGAAGCAAGCTATTCTGTGGACAGCTTGAGCATTTCTGGCAAACAAGGGGAGCACGAGAAGGAGATGTGAGGTGTTAGCCAGCTATGGATCTTTGATACATAGGACTCTACCTGTGATGTGAGAAGAAGTGGGAAGAAAATTGAAATGCTGAGGAAGATGCTCACAGCAGCTAGGTTTAAGAGAAGGAACAGTCTGCACAAATAAAAGAGGGTATGGAGGAGGAGAGAGCAGAGGAACAGATGACTCAGGCTGGACATGTGACTTAACCTGTGGGACAACAGAGACAAAGCTGTGTTTCCTTTCCTCCTTTCTGCCTCCCTGTCTGAGTGCCCAGTCCTGTGCTCTTCAGCGTAGCAGCTGCCATGGAAATGATAGTGCAGAAGTGAAACCTGGGGTGCTTCTCAGTTTTGTTACAATAGGACTGCTTAGAGGAGAGTGGAAGGAAAGTGGCTGAGGAATGTGCTTTTTTGGCAGTATGGCTGATTTTCCCCCCCCCTTCATATCTATATTATATACATTTCTGGACTAGCAGTTCTTTCTTATTTTTCTGTTAGATCAACTTTTCCTTAAAGTTCCTGTTAAATCTGTGCTTTGAGGTTACTGATTTTGTTTGTGTGTAGGCAGTGTATTTTTCTTTCTTAATTGCTCCAGTTTGCCTCTATTTTCCTATAAGGGAGCATTCTAGAGCTAAATGCTTTATTTCACATATGACCAGAATAAAGCTGCTTAGACAGAGTTTGTGACTTCTTTTCCCTCTGTTTGGAAACCGAAACTGTGGTACTCCTTCTATAATACCCTGTGGCCTTGCACGTGCATGCATTTGCAATTTACCATTGCTGCCACAATAAATCTTTTATCTGCTTTACTGCCCGGGTTCTCCTGACTTTTTCAACATCTTCTTCCTTGTGCCTTATTGAGAAAAGGGTTCTTATTATGGGTAGCAAGAAAAACAATTTCATGCCTGTACTCTTTTCAATTTACAGCATTTCTTCTTCTTCCCTTCTTAATTTGGCTTCCACATGTTAAGTCTTCCAGAACTAGCCAAGTAGCTTTACTATTTTGAAATTCAGAATTTTCTGCCTTTCCAGTTTCTACAGGTACGTGATTTGACTAATACATTTTTTAAAAAATCAGATAATTATCTGAACACTTTCTTCATTGACCACCTGTCTCTAGAACTTTCAGTAGTCTTCATGTGAGGATGAACACTGTATTGTTTAAAAAAAAAAAAAAAAAAGCTTTGTGGTGTCCCATCCTCCTTTGTACTCACGGTGAAGACCTCCTAGTTTAGTAATTTTTGTGCATTTCCGTTTTCTTAGATGTTTGTATGCTCATAGAGTTTCATCTTTTTATGTACCCAAAGGTAAGTATCCTGCAGATCTTCAGGGATACCCATGAGCATTTCCTATTGCTTATGGGTTTAAGCAAAGACTTAAAGAAATCTTGTCCTACAGTAATACCAACAATTTGAATTTTTTGTTGCATCAGTGATCTGTTTCTACACTGTTGTCCTACACATCGCTTAAGAAAAGACACAGAATCTTTATGAATCCAGCTCCGGAGTTCCAGGTAGGAACAAAACAACACAAGTTCTTTATAGCAAAACTATGAGATACGATTAGGAATAAGATCAGGTCCATAGGACCTTGTGGTGGTCTGGGGGGCTGGAATCATGCTGAAGGTTAGATGAATGAGCAAAGGAAATATAGGCTTACTAGGGGAACTATGCACCATGACTGAGGTCACCAGTTTGGCCTATCTACAGCCCTCAAAGTGAAATTTTGAATCATCTCACTGATATCTTTACACCTGAGGAAAAGGACTATAAGAGCTGTCATAGCCCCCAATCCTGCTAGAATCTAGGTGAGCACTTTGAATTGGAGGACAACTTTTTCCTGAGATTTGTGAAATCTGTGACGCAGAGCAGTGGTGTGGATGGGGTGGGAAAGAATCACATATGAATAAAAGTAGATGCAGATACGGAAGTATCTTAAAGTAATCAGTTCAACCAGATGACGTGGCAGGGCAGGGAAAAAACATTTTTCATCACACATGCCCTTCTGAAATAGCAAATTCAAAGTGAAGTAAAATTTCAGTTAGTCTGTTATTCAACTAGACAATGTCAAGGGTAGGAGTTTGTTGGTGTATAACAGAAGAGAAGGTCAGCGAAGAGGAAAGTGTCTTGGAATCAGCTACAGCTTGAGGAACTGTCATCTCCAGCTATCTGCATATGAGTCCCATTAGGCAAGTGTCCAATGCAAAGGGATGGCCAAGGCCCAGAAGGAACACACGGGAGTAGTTTTCAAGACCTTAACCGGGATGGAGAGCTTGCACAAGGGAAGATCTGAATGAGAGTTGAAGACCCTGAAGCTAACATGGGTAGGTGTTGAGAAAGCACCAGTATATCTATCAAAAAAGTGACCTGGTCTATGGGACCATCTAGCTCCTTTTGTACTTCCCTTGCACCTTTGAAGATGTAAATGGGAAAAGGATTATATTTTCATCTTGGGTACTGGCATATTTTTGATATGTTTGTTTTATTGTTACTAGCAAATGTCAAGATGACATTTTTCAGATCTTCCTACGATTCCTGTATGAATGTTGAGCCATAAGTGAAGATGAACTATGCAATTGCAGCGCTTAAGTGTTGGGTCCTAAATTTCAGTGCTACAGTTTCTTACTCTGTGTCTTTATGGTGAGCTTAAAAGAACTTCAACTCCCATGTGGATTAAAATAATATTGTGATACAAGCCAAATAAAAGAAAAAGGAAGAATGTCCTTTGCTCTGGAGAGTTCTCCTGTGTCATTCATCTAGCCTCCTCCTTCCCAAAGGGAGTGGTAGGAAAGGTAATTCTCTTCACTCCATGTTCATTGCAGTATCAGAATGCTACTGTATCATAGCCATTTCTCACAAAATAATGCACTGTGCAGATATACAATAATTTTAATAACTTATTGAATAAACAAAAAGTAAAAGCTGGCTCACAAAAGTGTTCAAGAGAAGAATTTACATAATTGAGTTGTTCACTGTGATGTAAAGCAGCACAGAAGTCATAGAGCTGCAATCAATTCCATGCTGAATTCTTTTGGAAAAGCTGGTTAGTATCACTTTCTGCAGCCCTTAGCATTTTCTTCAGGTCCTGACTAGTCTTGAGGTTACCGAGTACCCTAGAGGACAATGGTAGTGGTGGCTTGGTTGCCACGGAATGAGCAGTAATCCTGTAACAGATGATGACGAAACATTAAAAAGCAAGAAAAAAATATTTAAGCATTGTGAGAAAATTACTAGAAGCACTAAATAAATACTTATAACTGAAGAGACCTACCTCATGCTGAAATATGCTGTGGGATTTGAATGGTGCTCATTGCCAGGCTGCAGCATTGGAAAAACAGAGACATTTCAGATTCTTGAGACTAACACTTGCCTTCATGATATCTGAATTTAAGATATGCTAAGAGTCATAACATCCAAAGGCAAATTGCCATCAGTGAGGTTAAAAACTGTCATAAATCATTCAGTGTGGTGCAGGAGAAATCCAGGAATCCAGTGTCCACTATGAACAAAATTAACTGGGAAACGTGGTTTTTCTTATCTCTAGATGACTGCCAGTGTCCAATTAGAGGGGGAAAAGTTTTCATGCAAATGTATTTTATTACTTTATGTCCCTAACTAGAAAAAGCTAACTTGACAAAGTCTACTACTACTGTTGTAAGTAGTGCAAAATGCTAATTTACTGAGAACTTCTAATAAAAAGAGACAACCTCCCCTAAGACTAGAACGTAGATTAAAAAGGGCCACAGAAGGACACAATCTAAAAGCTGAAAATAGCTGAAATAAAACCAGAAGCGCTGGTTAGCTCTGGGGTAGAAAAGGAAGATTGACAAGTCTAGGATATCATCAGGGAGCGAACACCATGCAAGGGCCGGGAGCGAGAGCCGAGGGTGGTAGGGAGGCCGGCAGGACTATGCCCGCATCAGCCGGGGTACAGGCCCACCGTACCCCGACAGGGAGAGCGGTGCGGGGCTGGGACAGTGACCAGGGGTGGCCAAGGGATCTGCACCCACCGCACCAGCCCCACTGACGGGGCAGGTCCGGGGTGAGCCGGGAAGCCAAGTCAGCAGATGAGAGAGAGCAAGGGGCAAGGGCCTGAGCTGGCATGCAGTTCCCAAGCTGGGGAGGGAGAGGTGCTCAGTGAGTCATCTCACAGCTCTTTCTCACAACGCAGCTGTTTTCCCAGCAGTTTTGTCCAAGGCTGCACCTTGGCAGAGCTGACCTTGAATGCAGGCAGCTAAAGACTTGTGGCGCAGAGGAAAAGCATTTGAGCCGGTTGGTGCGCTGAATGCCTGACAGATGCTGACTTTAATAATGTCAGGACATGGAGCTGTTGTCAGTTTCCAGTAAGTATAAATTACGCAGTCTGGTGTTAACTAACATTAATGCAGAAGACCCAAGAGAAAAGAACTGGTACAGTTACAAAAACAAAACCCCGTAGAGACATATTTAATGAAGATGATGGAATTGTTTATGTCCCCGTAGCTTTGAACATGCTACACGTGGAACAGAATTTGTTCAGAAGTGTAAGGTTTGTTGTCTTGTAAACCTCGTTGCTGTTTTCAGCTGCTGCTTCCACAATCATAAAACTGGACCAGCACAGTACCAAGTCACTCAGTGATAAAAATCTGACCTGAATCGGGCATGGCATGGGATCATACTTCTGTAGAACTTGCCAAAGGATGTGGTAAAGAAATAGATAAGAAAAAATCTTGTCTTTCTTTCATTAGCCAGCATAAAACTAGCCTGATGCCTGCTTATGCAAAATTGATCTTTTTGTGAGAATGTGATCGACCCAAGTCGGTTTATACCACAGCAGGGCTTTGCACTACATGACTACAGCATCTTCTAGTCCAGCGCTGGGAGTCCAAGAGCTAAAGGCACCGTGTTCCTAGCAGTGCGGCGTTAACCGCTTTGCTAACCATGGAATAGATGCCACTAGAACCACATCCAGATCTTCTCAGTCAAGCCTGGTGTTTATACATTATTTTACCCTGCTTTGAAAGAGATAATGCAGTTACTCTTGAGTGAATGTGAAATGTATTTAGAACAGAAATGGAATTTTGTTCTTTCATGGGGTTAGAAAGTGAACTGCCTCTAGTTCATTAGTGCGAATTTGTTTTTTAAAGAATGCATTCCTTTCATTCATATCTTTTTTGTTGGTTGGTTTGTTTGTTTGTTTGGGTTTTTAAAAATCTTTCTGAATTAAGTGTAAGATTTCAAACCTTTTGTGAACCCTTAATCTAAAAGGATGGTGCAGGATCATTTCATGCTGGAAACCATGAATATAACATATCATGTGTGGTCTCCACAATGATGACTGCATCCCACTGTAAAAAATACCTTCTATTTGAGCTATTGTTACATTTTATGCAGGCTGCAAGCAATGTAGTATGCAATACTAAAGATACCGTTCAGAGTGGTGTGGAAAGCTGTGCTCATAAACTACCTAGTCTTCAAGCACAGGATCTCCCCAGAGAAGCCTAGGCCCAGAAAAGACCTGTTAATATTCATACCTCTGAAGGCATGGAGCAGGAAATATCCTGAAATGCTGAGTTGTTCTGTATTGGCATTTATATTTCAAACCCTAATTCTGGAGGTATGCAGGCTAGTATGGGAAAAGATAAAGGTTTCAAGATAAAGACACCTCCGTTTTAACATCTGGGAGGGCTATATGCAATTCTAAACAATTTTTCAGCACAGACTAGAAACTGAACTGGGAAAAGATCAGTGCTAATCTCTGCAAAGGGTGAATCCATACCAGACAGTGCATACCAAGAAGCTGTTTGTATAGAGGTGTATAAGGACCCAAGACCTGTGGTTGTTTCCTGCAAAAGGTTGCTATTACTAAGTGTTAAGGAAGAATTGCCTCCCTGAGGCATAAGCCTACGCATCTCTGCAAAAAGCAGAAAATGAAAGGAACTCAACGTGCACGCACAGACTTAGGTCTTTGTGCTTCCGTGCTGGCTTTCCATCACTGGTTTGCTGTTGTATCAAATTCAGTGTACACATGCCACTTCTATCTTTTACTGGTGTCAGGTGTATTACTAAGTGTTAAGGAAGAATTGCCTCCCTGAGGCATAAGCCTACGCATCTCTGCAAAAAGCAGAAAATGAAAGGAACTCAACGTGCACGCACAGACTTAGGTCTTTGTGCTTCCGTGCTGGCTTTCCATCACTGGTTTGCTGTTGTATCAAATTCAGTGTACACATGCCACTTCTATCTTTTACTGGTGTCAGGTGTTGAAGTACGGAGGCAGATTTGTTGTTGCACAGCAAGGTAATTGGAGGTAAACACTGACAAAAATTAAATCAGCCTTATGTGCTACTGAGTAGGAAGAAAGTAAGTAGGTCCTTACTATCAAAATTATGACGGAAATTGCCTTGGTTGAAATTTCTCATAGGTAGAACAAGGAAGTTGCTCAAACTGTACAAGGAAAACATGTAATGCGATAAACAGGGCTACCTTCCCACTCCACTGGGTGCCTTCCTTGTAAGTTTAGTGGAGGACTGCAGACATATGGATCACAAAAATGTCAGATGAAAATCATCAGCCAGTCATCATTTTGCCTCCCTTACGGGCTGAGCCTCTCCCAGTCTTCCTTCTTATATCTGTCTCTCTTTTCATTTTGGTAATGCTGAAAGACGATGAAACACCCTAGTAGCATAACCAAATCAGAAAATGAATGTGGAGTCCTACTAATGTACCTCAGACTTCTGGCACCTTCAGAATTTTGTTATCTTTATTCATTTCAACCCACTGCTTTTATAATCAAATGTTCCTTTCTCCAACAATAAATGTTAAGGGCAGGAAAAATGTTTTTAGTATTTGTTGGAATTACGGAGATAGAGGACACAAGTAGTGCCTGAGTAAGTCGCTGTTGCAGGTGTTTTCATCTCCTGAAAAATAAAACCAGCCTTCTGTTCTTAGTACTAAAGTTTGCGACCATATCAGATAATTGCTTTTCCCTTTTCTCATTCCCTGTCTCCTTGGGAATTCTGTTCTCAAAAGGCAATAGTAGCTTCTGATGGAAATTTCTGGTAGTACAGTATGATTACAGAGGAGAAGAGTAGCGAGTGTCTCAAAAAAGTAGTAGAGTTGTTTAGCTGTAGAGAAAAGTGCTTCTGAGTTTTTTGGTTTGTTTGTTTTTCTGCTGGGGAAGAAGATTTTTGTTGGCAGATCTCAAAGTTAAAGGATGTATCTTCAAGAAACAGTTTTGCTAAAGAATAGGTGTCCTCCTAATTTGCAGGTAGAAATCCATTCTCAACTCTAAGTTTCCAGGTGCCTGGCTTTGTATCCCACAGGGAGTCTGACCAGGAAAACAGACTCTCAGTGGTTCTGAGACACTGCATAATCCAGGGAAACTGGAGAGACTTCTGAAAAACAATGCCCCACTGTTGCCCCAAGCAGTAGTTTGCTCTGTGAAACCACATTCTGCATGCAGCACTTGAGCAAAATAAATCCTTGGCTCTGATTTGTCTCCTTCACCTTTTTTTTTTTTTTTTTTTTTTTTTTTTAAGCATAAGGTGAGGAATGGGAGAGAAGAGCCTTTCTTAAATGCTTGTTTCCTTCAGATCTTTCATGCTATATTCATCTCTGCTTTATTTGCATGTTGAATAAACTTTTCTCAGCAGTTTTAATTCTACTTATGTTACTTACCTTGCCTTACTATGAAAGCTTTTTGGCTAATTAAAGTGAGAAAGGGCAACACTTCAATGTAATAAAGGGATAATATTAGGTTTAGTTCTGCAGTCATTCAGTTGACTTTAGATTGCAACAAAGATTTTCAGAATGGCTTTGAGAAGACTATGTAATAACTGTGCTCAGCAATATTAACAAACATGAGAATTCGCTGGCATTGCTGTCTTGGACTTTTTTGGGGGTTTTTTGGTAGATCTGATCTTGTCTCTCTGAATTTGCTGGAGGCTGAAATGTGCGGTCTTGCGAAGTCCTCATGATGACTTGGAGACTCATTCAGGAAGATAATTTTTTATCTGCAAAGGTTTGGGGCAGGACCAATGCCAAAGTCCACTTGCTCTATAATCACCGTGATGATTTCAAAACACCTGGAGAATAACTCTTGCTTCTGCTGCCAGATAATCTGACAAAGAAAAATTCTAGCTAGTATCCAGTCTGTGGTCAATACAGCATGCAGAAGAGTTGATGACAGTGGTGAGGAAAGGCACTTTTCGGTATTTTTTACAGCTTTTCCAGGGTTAATTTATCTCAGGCAGTATGCTCAAAGCTGTAATTGTTCGCATATATTATAGGTTGCACCTCTGTTCCACGAATCATAGAACAGTTTGGATTGGAAGGGACCTTTAAAGGTCATCTAGTCCAACCCCCCTGCCATGGGCAGGGACATCGTCAACTAGATCAGGTTGCTCAGAGCCCCATCCAACCTGACCTTGAGTGTTTCCAGGGACGGGGCATCTACCACGTCTCTGGGCAACCTGTGCCAGTGTTTCACCACCCTCATTGTAAAAAATTTCTTCCTTATAGCTAGTCTAAATCGACCCCCTTTTGCCATGGACTTTCACCAAATGAGCTTAAACAAGTCCCGATAATAGAAAACTTGTGTTCTACTGGAAAAAAACAAAGAAAAGTTGGGAAGTCTTTCTTAAAACAGAAAAAAAAAAGACATGGTTCTGTGCTTTGGTTTACTGTGATCCTTTCCAAACGTAGAGAGTATTCCCCTGCCACTTATAGGCCACAGTATTTGGCATGTGTAGAGAGATGTTAATAAGTACAGAGCAATGGCTTCTCTGCAGTGTAGCTGATGCTCTAAGTATGCAAAGGAAGCCAAGAGGTGCAATGGAGTAACTGCAGAAAGGCAGAGGCTTCTATGGAAGCACAGCAGTTCTCACGCACAGAAAAGAATATTTGGGAGATGTTGAAAAGCTCTGGAAATATATCCCCCTCCCTTCTGCACAGTGGGGTGGGTGCTTTCTAAAGTAATTTGCTGAGAATGAAGGTCAGCTGGGACAAAGTAGAGTACGAGAGTAGATGAGATGATTTTGTTAAATGAAAATGGATGTGATGGGGTGGGGAAGAATAGAGAGACTATCAAACTAAGAACTCCTTTTAATAATACTGAGCGAATTCTGGATAAGGAGCAGTAGTGACAGGCCTTAGGGTCCAGTGCTGCTGACAGCTGGACTCCTGTCAATTCACAACAGTTGTTAAAAACAGAATCTTGCCCAAAACGTGTGAAAAAGTTGATATATATGACAGTAATGTGTGCTATTAAACTAATATTATCCTACCAATTGCATGGCTAAAACATCTTAAACTATATTCTTTTGGAAAACAAGTGTGAGTGGTGTGTGGGCAACTCAATGCTTAAACATAAACAGCTGTATTGTTTGAAAATATAGTGTTGCATGGTAACAATTTCTGCTCCTGAAGGAAATTAAAGTAAAAAAAAAGGTTGAATTTGAAAGATGAGATAGCTTGGAGTGGCAGAATTTATATGCCAGCAACTTGCAGAAGTTTCTGTGATTATGGAATATGGTGCTGCATTTTTAAAAAGCAAAAAACCTGCATGCTTACCACAGCAACCTTTTTGCTACATAGTTCACATGCTAAAATGATACATGACAACTTGCTCAAGAAACTCCCACACATGCCTTGGTAATGTGACATTACGTATTTGTAAAGATTTTGTGGAGATTGTTTAAAGAAACAATTGTCAGCATGCAAATACAGCTGTTGGGTGAGAGAAAAGGAATGAGAGTGTTTTCTGTTCTTCCTGTTCAGCAAAAAATTATTTCTTAGGATCACAAAAAAATGCAAAGTTTTGGTGACCCGGATAGCATTTGAATTTTCTGTTGTGCTGTATGAAAGTGAATAGCAAAGTAGCAAGTGCCTGATCTACTGGAGTTGATCAAAATCAACAGCACTTTGAAAGTGCTCTAGGTTAGACTAACTCTTCTGCACAGAAAATCCTCACAACGTAAAGAAACGAAAGTCCCCTAATGGGCACTTAATTCACTGGAATGATTGTAACCAGTTCGCAGCGAGTGTCTTCAGAGATTTCTGACACATTCTGAAAACAGAACTGAAATTACTAGTTGATTTGATGCCTAGGGGCTGCAGTGCAGCAGAGCTGAACAAATATGTGAGAGGGAATATCCCTTCCCTGAAGCAGATACAATTTGAGAATTCATCCTGATTTCTGTTTTTGAGAACTCTTGGGATCCCACAGAGGCTGCGCAGGCTGATTGGCATGCAGTTTTACGGGGAGAGAGAGAAGAAAGATCTGCTCTTCATGGATTTCCCCACCTGCCACCCCCACTTAAACATGAACAAATTCTGAAGGAATCCACCAGGCTGTCCTGCTTTCTGCCCCTGGCAGGCTGGCTGCTTGTTAGCCTTGTGAAGGAAAGTAGGCAGGGGAGGGCAGGATAGCAGCTGCTCAGAACATTTCAGGGAGGGCATCCCTGAAAGAAAGCGCAAAAGCAACTGCAGAAGTGGTAGCCTGGTGCATCCTACAGATAAGTTTGCGATGCTGATACATGATACACCTCTCTCTGGTTCAAAAGTTGTTTTGTTTTTAACACACCCTTTGTCAGGGACCA
>NW_009210131.1:0-2269 GCF_000690835.1 Fulmarus glacialis
TTGTTTTCTTTGGCAGACCGGCATTTTTTTCTGCAGCCGAGAGGCAGCAATTAGGAGTAGAAAATACCTCAAGGAGTGAAAATACCTCTTGGCGCATCCCCTGTGCCCCTTGCACTCATAGCGCTTTGGGCAGCTCCAGAGGCCTCTGGGATGGGGCTGCCGAGGTCCCTGAGCCTCTGCAAAACACAAGGATTTATAAGAATTCAGTAACATTTACCATGGGCTGAGAAGGGGTCACAGCGAGAGGCTCTGGCTGCCTGGGGCAGGGGGGTCACAGCTCAGCACAGCCCTTCCCCGGCCGGGGGCCGCAGCCAGCCCTGAACATCAGCCACGCGCAGAGGGGAAAAATGCTCCGCAGGCTCCCTCCCACGCAGCAGCAGCTGTGGAATTTCTTGAGGTTGCAGCAGAGGAAACCCTGAAGGTTTTTTCTTTACAAAACAGACGGTTCAAATATTCCTGATTTTCTTTTTGCTAAAAAGTCCAGGGTTTGGCTTAAGTGACTCTTCGCCTTTGCGGGACACTTGCTGTAGTGAGCACTTCTACACTGTCCCGTCGCCCAGCCAAAGGTATTTCCCCATGATCCCGTCCCCTCCACACCCAACGGACCGTCCGGGCCCCACTCCGCTGACCGTGCTGTTCAGTTCATGTACAGCAGAGGGGAATTTTGTCCTTTCACCCTCAAGTGGAGAGAGGGCTCATTTTCCCTCTGCCACCCACTCTGGGAGCACTCACTTTATTTGCCAGCCAGGCAGCTGCAATCAGCAGTTTGTCCGGGTTTTTTTCCTTCCCAGCGCGGCTTTTCATATTTCCAGCCTTTAAGGCCACGTTCCCATCTGAAGCAGCAGCAGGAACTCTAAATAGTGCTTTTAGTGCAGCAGAAAGGCACCGTTTGGGTTGTTTTCTTTCATTTCTCCGCTCTGTGCCCGGCAGCACGGATGCTGAGAAGCACGGCCTGGATGCAAGGAAGCCATCCGGCTGGTGCCAATGCCAGGCAGAGGAGGAGCCCTGCCTTTCCCTGTCCCGCTGCTGGGATGGAGAAAACACCGCGGTCCCTGGAGCCAGGGCATGGCACGGTGAGTTCACCTCCCTCCGAGAAACAGACACGCGGGCACCTGCGCAGCCCCTGTGCCGCTCCCTTTCCAGCAGCGGATTTGCCTAAATAAAAGCATCACTTATTTCCCCCAAGTCACCCATGTCCCTGCCCCGGGGCCGAGGGAGCTCTGAGTTTGCAGAGACGTCTGCCGCACCCCAGCCCCACCAAGAGATCTCCCTCCAGCCCCCGTGCAGACGGGCTTCGTTAGAAGACAGGGTTCGTTAGTACAAAGGGATTGAGCCTGGGGAAAGCGGATGCAGGACATGAGGAATCACCCTCCTGGAGCTACGGGGGCTGCAGATACAACAGACCTGGTGGCCCAGCCATGCTCGGGGACTCCTAAAGCTGTTGGAGTCACGGTAGAAAGCTCATCCCACGGCCACCGCTGCTGCACGGGCTGCGGGACCGCCTGCTCTCCCCCTCTGCAGCATTAATATGCCTTTGGCAATTGCATCAATTACTTATGTGGGATGGAGACTCAAGGCAAGTATTGCAGGTGTTGGTTTCTTCTAATGCAAATTGGGAGCCCAAAGTGCCCTCAAGACCCTGGTCCCAAACGGGGAGGCCCAGTTGAGCAGGGGGTACGTCAGGAGGGGAGCAATAGGGCTCAGCAGACTGGCGCAGCATTGGGGGTCTTGGCTCCAGGCTTTAATCCAAGACAAAACCCATTTGCTGGCTCCTCCACGCAGCTGGGTCAGGCAAGAGCTATGGCCTGGGGAGGTTGGGCACTCCATGTTCTTGGGCGTCCTGGTGCCCCCCAAGCAGAGGTGCTGCTGCTTTTGGGACTTTCCCACAGGCTTTGCTCCCCTGTTCAGGCTCTCAAGCCTGCTTCTGCTCGGGCTCCTTCAATTCCTAGGAATTCCTTCATGTCCCAGGGCTGGGAGCCCAGCGCATGGGGTGGTCCCAGCTCAATTTGACCCTCTGCAAGTTATTGTGAGCGTAATTCCCGTGCCGTGGTGCTGCAGGATGGACTGCGGGATGGGAGGGTGGGGGATGAAGGTCCCAGCTCAATTTGACCCTCTGCAAGTTATTGTGAGCGTAATTCCCGTGCCGTGGTGCTGCAGGATGGACTGCAGGATGGGAGGGTGGGGGATGAAGGCTCTGGCCAGGGCTGGCACGCGGGAGTGAGTCGCAGCTTCCAGGCATGCCAGTGGCGTTCGTCAGGGCTCCTGCTGA
>NW_009210131.1:2377-2582 GCF_000690835.1 Fulmarus glacialis
CTTCTGATGAAGAGAGGCGGGCGGGGGGTGAGTTGCTTGAAAAATTGCTATTCACAGAAATAGAAACTTCCCGCAGAAACACGCGTGCGTCGGTGACAACAGCCCAGCTGGGAATTTCTCCCTGGCAGCAGGAGTGGTGGGAGGGGAAGGGGCCGGGGAGGACGGGAGACTGCAGTGCAGGACCGGGGGTGCTGCCAGGGCCCTG
>NW_009210132.1:0-871 GCF_000690835.1 Fulmarus glacialis
CGCTGACGTCCCTCTGCCCGCTCCTCACGGAGATGCACTGCCTGTCCCACGGGAGCTCCCTGCTGCCGGCCGAGAGCATCGTCAGCATTGAATACCTCCAGAAATACGAGACCACCGTGGACGCTGTGTACAGGCTCTACTCCAGCTTCAGGGGAGAAAGCAGCGGGCTGCAGGAGCTGCAGAGCGTCCTGGACCTCTGCGAGATAGACCTCGGGAGCCCCAAAGCCATCCACTGGACTTCTATTTTCCCAGCCGTGGAAGCTATCGATTCCTCGTGGCCCACACTGGTGCTGCTGCTGGAGAGCGAGGCGGAGCGGTCGCCTGTGGCCCATGGCCTCTGTGAAGAGCTCAAGAAGTTCCAGTTTGTGGCCTTCACCAAGATCCTCCTGGACGTCCTCCCCATCTTCCAGAAGCTCAGCCGCTTCTTCCAGATCGAGGACTTTGACCTCTCCATCCTGAAGCCCATCGTCTCCGCCACAGCCACCACCCTGCAGGCCCAGAAGAGCGCCAGCGGCCAGAACCTCCAGGAGTTCCTCAACGAGATGAACGAGCACCCGCGGGACGACCGGGAGGGCGAGAGCCGCCTCTACTACAAGGGCGTCGAGCTGGCCAACTGCTCCAAGGTGCACCTAAAGCACTTTGAGCGCCTGAAGGAGAGCTACCTGGAGAGCGTGCGGGGCAACCTGCTGGACAGGTTCCCCAGCAGCGTCCTAGAGGCCATCAGCTCCTTCTCGGCCATCTTCAACCCCAAGTGCTACCCCCAGTCTTTGGAGGACATTGGCAGCTATGGGGTCAGCGAGCTGAATTTCCTCCTGCAGGCTTACTCCCGGGTGGTGGTGAGCGAGAGGGCCCTGAGCGATTTCCCCCTCTT
>NW_009210132.1:1079-1378 GCF_000690835.1 Fulmarus glacialis
GCTCTCCGACCTCATGAAGATTGCCATCGACGGGCCGGCAATCAATGAGTTTGACTTTGCGTTGGCCATCGAATACTACGAGAGCATGAGGGAGTCCGGCTTCATTGTGGCGCAGGTGAAGTGAGCGGCGGCCGGCGAAGGCCGAGCGTCTACAGCAACTCTGAGATGCACGAGCTCTTCCCGGACTTTGCCGTCCTCGCAGCCATCGCCCTGGCCTTGCCGCTGGGCTCGGTCCTTGCCGAGAAGATCAGCCGGGGCCGGGAGCTGCTGAAGCGCGGCCGGTCGTGCCGCACGAAGGA
>NW_009210133.1:0-1348 GCF_000690835.1 Fulmarus glacialis
TCCCGGATCGTCCCTTTGGCATCTGGCAGGGAAGCGGGGAGAAGGGTCGTCAGGAAAAAGTCTCGATGGGAGGAAAAAAGCTGGGCTGGGGAGGGAAGGGACTGGGGGAACTGGTCCGAAATAGCCGTTACCGGGGGAGGAAAAGCGGAATTAAACACCGGTGCAATGTCAGGGCTGATGTGAGCGTCTGGGCTCGCTGCAGGAATAACTGTAAGAAATTCCCCAAGCTGCGGCTAAAAGAGGGGCCGTCCCACAGTTCGATTGGCCCCTCTGGCCCCAAATGCTGCACGTTTATAAACCTCCAGGGAATGGTAACAAGTCTTCATAAAAATAAGGATTTTTTTTTTTCCCAAGATACAAATAGAAATCAAAAACCAGAGCATTTAATCACAGAAATAATAGCTTCTGAAAGCCAGAAGCAGAAAACAGTTCTATACCGAGGAAGAGTTCAAATTAACCAGATTTTTAATTAAAAATGTATTTTATTTTTGGTTTCTATCCTTGCTTGGGGATACTGGGAAAATTTTCTCTCTATTATAATTCCCTTCTTTCCAGAATTATTCTCACTGAAGGAATATTTTCTTGAAAAGCAGCAGCTCATACTTTGGGGCAGTTCTCTATTAAAGGACAAGTTTTGGAAGTGCCGCACGCCCCGAGCCGCTCACGGCAGCAGATTTTACGAGGCCGGGACTGTCGCTGCCCACGGCTGGACGTGGGGAAGCAAAAGCAGGAGGGTTTGGCTCCCACGTTAGCCCCGCACAGCCCCTTCCACGCCGTGGGATGCCGCTTGCGGCCCCTCCGAAGAAGCCACGGCTTTACTTTCCACTGACAAAGGACAAGCTCTCCCAGAAAAACCCTCGGAGCCCCGAGGTGCCAGGAAGTCTGTCCCAGCTCCGTGGGCTGGGACGTGCCCCGATGGGCTCTGTGTGCCAGATGCGGCACAGATGCGTTAAAAATGAGCCTTGGAAATTGCCTGCCGGACCCCAAACCCCTCATGCTCCTTGTCCCTTGTGCCACCTTTCCTTAAGCACCAGCAACGCCGGCGGAGAGCCCGGTTTGGGTGAGCCCCGGCCGCAGAGCTCCCTGTTTCTGCCCAGTGACTTTCCTGCAGGTTAAAAACCAGCCACAGAAGCCACACGGGGCAAGCAGCGCCCAGCAGGCCCCAAGGTCCCCAGCCCCGAGCTAAGTTGCTTTCTCTCTTTCTGGCTGACTCAGGCATGGAAAGATTATAAAGTTGCTGAGGCAGGAAGGGGGCAAATAGCGAGGAGCAGCCCGGGAGGGGGTGATGGAGCTGGCACGGGGACAGCAGAGCTGGCATGGGGAGGGTGGGAGCGGGCCGTAAGCACAG
>NW_009210134.1:0-24485 GCF_000690835.1 Fulmarus glacialis
TGGGTGCCCCATTCCACCCCCGCAAGCCCTGGCCTGGGCGAGCCCGGGGCCGTGCAGCCCCCGGCTTGTGCAACTGCAGCCTCCCAGGCTGCAAACATAGCGACGCTACTGGGAATACAGCCGTTCCTGGCAAGAAAAAAAGGGATGTAAAAACCGAAGGGGAAAACAAGCACAATCACAGCTCTGTCTGTGGGCAAACAGACGGCTCTAGACAGCCAAATCGCTCTGAAAGCGGGGTAATGTAACCTGGTGCATGTGCTGTCCCTGTTGCACTCCATACGGGGATGCCAGGAACTGGCGCTGCTTTGGTTTAGGGTTTTTTGTGTGTGTGTGTGTGGAAAAAAAAAGTGAAAAGGAAATACAGCTTGTTTTTTAAGTTGACAGCTTTCTTGGAAAAAAAGCTGCTGCCCGTGAGTGAATTAGCGTAAATTGTAGTGCAGCTAGGGGCCAGGCATCTGAAAGATTTACAAATGCTTGAAATTCCTATGAGGAAGCGTTATTAGGGAAAACGAGGCTAAGAAAAATTGCTTTGTCAACTAGATATCACCATCTAGCTTCTACAAGACATGTAAGAATTAAAATATCCCATTTAGATACTACAATTAAATAATTATAACCAGAAAATGACGTACAATGAGAAAAGTTACCTGTTTCTAGAGCATATCATCATAGTCTGACTGGGGTCACAAAATCTTATTTTCAGAAATCCGTATTTATTTCTTTTTCAAATCAAGCGTGTTCAGCTTGTGAAAGCCACCTTCTCCACGTCAAGCTGGGTTCTCATTACAATAATCACCACCAACAGGGACACAAGTATTTATTTAGCTAATTTCTGTTTATGATACATGAGCTGTGTGAGCCACAGGTACTTCAGCTAAAGCACAACAGAGAAACACCTTCCATCTTGGCTCCGCAGGCACCACCAGCCAGGGCACGGCTTTGTCTAAATGAAACAGCTAAGACTAAGACAGAGAGCAGATACCGCGTCACAAAGGACCACTACCTAAACACCTTCTTACCAGCAAACCATTATCTGTTCACAGGTGCTTTGCATGTGTTTCATTCTCTTACTGTACATTGTTTATAGTCTGAGAGCATTCTTCTACAGGAAAGCAAATAGATATCATGGGCCGAGGTGATGATGTAAACTAAAACCAAAGAAAAGGAAAGCAATACATCACTGAAAATGTTGTCGGCTTACAGCTATCAATCCACCGTTGAAGGTAGAGGTGCAAGGGAAAACGCTAGTATTCCACTTGAAAGCTGTTGTGAGGTGGCACTCAGCGTATTGCGTGGTTCTGCCTGCCGCATACCAGCTCGCTTGGGGGCAGAGGGTTAATTTGAATCACCAAGGTGATTATGTAGCTGTAGGAACTGGCTTAGAAGATGGGTCTCAAACCTCAACAGCCTGGCAGATTACAAAGAGAGAAAAATAGACATCTCCAGAGATGTAGAAGAATGGAAAGAAATTGCTTACAGGAGTACAAAGGCATCTAATTAGAATGAAACAGAAGATAATAAGATAGGGAGGAATTTTGGCAGAGTATATCAGAGAATAGTTCCTGACAGTGAATCTATTAAGCAGAGGTAGCATGTCTCAAGGGGGGGTAGCAAGAGACCAGTTGGTTGGAATATATGAAAGTACACTATACAAAACATTAGAAACCATACAACTATATAGGAAAATTCCTCTGGAACTATATCTAGTCTAACAGTTCTTTCCCATCTATAAATTTATAAGCTAAGCTTTAATTAAGAGAGGAGAGAAGAGTCACAGCCATGATTATACTCCCTCACAGCTGCTTTTCCTTTGGTTCTTGATGTTGTTTTTGCTGCTTTCTTAAACAGCAACTGAGCTTTGGAATCATGGCTATGATTTTGAATGAGTTTGAAACCAGTTCGGAGAGTACTGCGCACGGCGAAGAACAACAAGACAATGTCAGCTGGGAGAGGTACTTGGAAAGGAGACGCCTTGTTCTGCAGTTCCTGCACTCCAACCTGAGCCTCCACCACCTCCAGCACCACCGGAACAAAGCTGAGCTTCTGAAGAAGTGTTACTTCTACTTGGAGATTGAGCCCAAACACGTGAACGTGAGAGACCAGAACCATGTGATGCATCGCACTGACATCTTTCAACTAATAGACCCCTGCCAGTTCCAGAGGATGAAGAAGGTCGGAAAAAACCAGACTGAAATCCAGCTGTCACTTCTAACTGAGCTGTTAGAGCAGCTGGAACGAGGTCGGGAGGAGCTGAGCTATTACGTCGAGACCTGTGACATGGTAACTTTCCTCTCCCGGTGGGACTTGATTGTGCAGAGACTGTCCCAGCTCTCCGAGTTTATGGAAACTCTCCTTTCCTTGCAAATGCCAGGAAAGCTCTATGTCAAGCACCGTTTGGTGTCGCATGCAGATCTTAGAGGTACTAGACTCCCCAACATCAGGCTTTCTCTCTGTACAAAGATGCCACTGATTTTTGATCGAAACGAATCATTTGCACACAAGGACTGGGCCACGCTCAAGTGGTTTACCGAAAATCAAGAGTCACACTTCGAACAATGTGAGCTGCACTGTAAGTTACTGACAAATGGGAGTCAGACGGAAGTGGGATACGGTAGGATTCAGAAAGTCACCTCCAACACATGTGTAGTCCAGGACCTGCAGCCTGGCAGATCATACGAATTCACAATTAGAAGATCAGACACTCACACTCTTGTCTGGGAAAAATGGCACGACAGCATTATATTGAAGACAAAAACTAACGCTGTTGAAGACGCGGACAGCAGCGCTTGTGCACCAGAAGGATGAGGTGGCACACAAGAACATTTTCTCATTTTATCCATTTGAAAAAGATGAATGAGAAAAATTAAAGGTAAACCTTATTTTTAAACATTTTGCGTAAAGCTGAACTCGTTCTGTTTTCAACAACAATTTTACAAGCGCCTTCCCCAAGTCTTTCCAGGTTAATAGTAACCCATTCCAAATCTCTCACATAAAATAACATCCTTGGGCAGTATTTGGCACTCAGCACTCACTTCCCGCTGCCAGAACTCACAGGTGGGAGCAGCTAGAAGCAGGTAGTCCTGCAGGACACCTTGAATTCAAAGCACAGGAGATAGAAGCATCTCCATCATCCAGTGCTTTCCATCCACCGAAAGATGCCCAGTGCCAGCTTCTTGCAATGATGTTTTGTTTTTTTTACCCCAAGTTATTTTCTTCCCCGTGTCCTTCCTCCAAAACACCTGAACTGAATCCTAAGCTCTTCAAATCACTCACCCTAACTTATCTCCACCTCTGCTTCCTCTCACCCTCTACACCCCGTGCCTTATAGGTACCTAAGCATGATTTCATGCTCACCCCTCTACAGTGCATGAAAAGATCACTCTGATGGAAAAAAAAAACACACAAAAAAACAACAACAAAAAAACCCAACCACCCTCCCAAACTCCCACAACAAACAGGGAAGGGTAATACATCCACACGACCAATATGTAGAAAACAATCTTTTCTGCAGAAAACAATGTACTGCAGTTAATGCTCATTTTCTTTTTTACCATTTGGTTCAGTCCAAATATAGCTGTCCCCACACGGATTGTAGTCAAAGCATCACATAAACAGACCTTTTAGTAGTAAAATTTATTATTTAAATAAATTCAAATCATTTTTACAATTATGGCTTAAATATCAAAAAAGGAATGTTGAGGTTCATTCTTATAAACGGTAGAAGCAGGTAAAAATATTTGTATCCAAAACATCATTTGAGGTTTGCTGCAAGTCACAGACATACAAAAGATAAAAACCTGCCACATTTAAAGTTCCTTAATTTACACTTCACGACACTTAACATTTCATTTCAATTTAAAAAAAACCCAACAATTTATTGCAGTAAATTGATTGTCCTACACAGATCTGTCCAAATCCTTAAAAACAGTCCAGTGGGCTTCTCCTTTGCCAGCTGGAGCCAAGGAGAGGTTCCCTAGTTCTGGACGTCTGTAATGTCACTGCCAGTCCCAGCGGGATGCAGGGCGATGGCTGCAACCACACAGACTGTCACAGGCTGACGCCTGGCACACCGCTTGCTGCGTGCGCCAAGTTCCCATTGTTCAACTTGGGCTCAAACTCTAGCTAGTGCCAAGGAAATCAAGTTGTCCAGTTGGATAAACAGACATTTGTGTACTGCAACAATGTTCTTTTGTCTGTGAGCTGCAGAAAACGTAGAGCCTGTAATCGGAGAGATACCCTGGGCACCATGCTGCCAGTGGTTTCCTACTGGAATTACCAAAGGTTTGGTCTTTTTGTTTTTTATAAGTATTTTAAGAATATGTGCTTGAACGTAAAATTCTTTCAAAAGTAAATTAAAAGCTCTGTGTGCAAATGAAACCGGACTACTTTGAACTTTTTTTCCTCTATTGATTTCCATGATTCTCTCTATCTATAAGCATAAGGACAAGAACACGATATTCAGCTGTCACTAAGAGTCTGTAAAGAGTTTGATTAATTGCACTTTCTGCTATCCCTGACTATCGCAGCTGCATGACCAACTCTACAGGCACCTGCTCACAGCCCAAACAGCCCAAGAGTCCCGCCTGGCTGTTACTGCTGCTTGGGTGGTCTAGGGCAGCGTTTTCTAAACACCGGTTACAAAAAGCATCTTCAGAGGAAAAAAACCATGTATATTGTCTTGCAACACAGAGGTGACCAAGCAAAGCATTTCAGTCTAGGCTTTACCCTCCAAGGAGTTGCAGTAAACGTTTTTGCCCTGCTGAGGGCAAAGGGAGATGCTTTGTGAGGTCTCTTTCTTGGTCTATACAAACACATGGCCAAACCCCACACAAGAGCACTGGACTAAGCCACTACCCTTGGGGTGAGTCTCCTCATTTGTGCTACATGTAATGAAATAACCAGAAAAAAAAATGGGAGAGACTCTTCACTTACATTAGATCACGAAAATGAGACCCACTGGTTCTAAAGGGACCAAGATGACTTTGTTAAGAGTGATGCTGGCACCATGCTGAAGTATTTATCCCAACAATTTTTTGTAATTCTCCACATCATCTTGGAGATACATGACTGCATTTCAGTAGTCCACAAAGTGATTCCCATACAGGCTTATTTTGGAATTGCAATATTATTTGAAAATCAGGCTGGCACAGAAGATCCCAGCTGGGATGACTTCAAAGAGGAACAATGAACTTCACATCTTACCAGCTTTTATCAAGCATCTTTAGAACCAGCAGGAGTTACTTCCTATGGGCTTTTGTCCCATATGGAATGGCCAGCCATATGCCTGTTACTATGCTTCAGTAAGACAAGAGCAAGCCTGGGTGGTCTCTAGTGTACAGATCAAACCCACCAAATGCAGAAGTGCAGGAAGGTGGTTTAAAATAAGGAAGAGAACAACAAAATTTCTCCATAGGTTCTTAAGTCAAGTCTAACACAGCGTCATGAGAAGAAACACAGCATCAAGTAAAGACTTTTCCAGACACAACGCTTTCTTATTGCACATTCCTCCACACTGGAAAAAGCCATGCTGCATTTTCAGTTGCAATCACAGGACAAAATTCATCCCTGCCATAGCGCTGTGAAGTCACGGGGACCCCTCACTTACGCCAAGGAGGACTTGTGTCCCAGCACAATACATACTTGGTGCAAAATCGCCGTGATTGCATCTTGGCTCCATCCCACGTGAACATCTAGAGACAGCCAAGCGTGTGGTCTTGGGGAGAGCTGAGGCAGGCACTTCATACATTCAGAATTGAAATGAGATAAAAGACACCCCTCCCTCAAACCGATCATGCTTCGAAAAGCAGCTCCATGATTCAGCAGAGAGCACCACTTCACCGCTATACATCTGTATCAGCCATACGTTACCGGGCAAAAGCAGCCTCCTCTAGTGAATCACAGCTTCCAGTTCACAGCAGTTTGGCTACTTAAAATAAAAAAATACATTATACACATATATGCTGTGGTACATTTATCAAATTTCCATCACTGCTCTTAAAAACTCAGGCCATAAGACTGTGAAACAAATTCACAGAGTTAAAAGTTAATAAATTAGAAGCAGCTTTAAAAAAAATATGGGGTAGGAAAGGGGGTCTCTTACAGGAGGAGATTTCAAATAAAAGTTTAAAATATGCTTCCAACGTTTCTTGGTAGAAGCAGTCCTCGCTTTTCATTAACTTTATACTGGTGAGGACAACCTCCTTTGTACAAAGGATAAGTAAATCTATTTACAAAATCAGCTTGGCCTTGGCTCTGTGATATTTACACACTCAGACAACAGCGTTTTGGCTAGACAAAGAGTGGTACGTGGTTCTCTCTTTGCTTTCTTCCTTCACTTAAAAAAACGAAAACATCGACAAAAAAACCCAAAACAAAACAAATTGGTTTTCTGCTTTGAGAAATGAGAAGCCTTAAAAATTCCCTGGCCTTGGTTTTAAAATGAGTGGTAGCACTCAGAAGCTTTGGTCCTCTATGGCAAATCGCAGCTTGCCGCACGGCTCCGTTGCGTGCGGTCATTCCACCCTCGACAAATGGGCTGAGTATTTGGTCCCCAAGGCGCAGCTGCACTGGCAGATAGGATGGGGTCTCTGCTGAGCATCTTACAGTTAAAAAAAATAGTATCATCCTCAATAAAGTCACACACCCATCCATCCATTTCCACTGCTTTTTGGTTTGCTAGAGCTGAAAGTTCCTGTCCAAGGTTGCACTGATTAAAAAAACCCCCAAGATGCCAAAGCACGCACTGAAGCTGAGCTGTCACTGTGCAGGGGGAGATCCTGGCTCCCCCACTGCGTTTGGCTCCATAGGTCATTAAGTAACGGAAAGACCGCATCCTTCCCAAGGCACACGTAACGCGGTTCAGGTAGAGAGGGACGAGCTCATCGAAGTACAACCCATCCTCATCGGTGGAAGGCTGAAGTCTTCCTGATAAAAATCCCCTGGGCTGCAGCATAGCAGTTGTGCTGTCTGTAATGCTGAAGCAGTCTCCTCCACAAAGGGTTGCACTCCAGGAGGTACCGGTTCCCTGTTGGCACAGGGATGGGGGCAGCGGGTTAGTGGCCAGGAGAGGCTCGGACAATACCGTCACAGAAACTTCTGTCTTAACATTTCCAGCCTAAGGGTGCTGGATAACTTGCAGGGACACAGAGCCAGAGCTCTGTGAAATCCCAGCTCCCTTTTCAGTGCCGTCATATCTGCAAGCAGCTTCCCTACAAGAGGAAAATAAGCAGCCAAATTCTGTTAGGAGAGAGCTCTAGCACGCAAGTGACGGAAACAACGTGGTCCGAACCAGAGGGTGAGAAAAACTAATTATACATGCTGCATGCGAGCCATGCACGATCTCTGCTTTGCACAGATTGCCCAGATAGCAGATTCAAAACTGCAGACAGTCTAAAGGGCAGAAGAATAAAGCAAGACCGTCGGTTGTACGAGTTTGGATCTCCACCCCTTCATCCAAGCATCCTGTTCCCCTGCAGGCCTGTGCACACTCCCAGGAGACCCACCTAAAATGCAGAGTCCTTCCTTAGCTCGCGTGATGCCGACATTGACCTGGTTTGGGTCAGTAACAAACCCCAGGTACTTCTTCTGCCAGCTCTTCGTGGGCTTCCTATCAATCTCTGACCGGGGGCAGGAGCGTACAGGCGACAGGATCACGTATCTCCACTCACTTCCTAGAAAGCGGAATTGAACCAGATTCTTTTTAGAAGGAAGCATCTGGCCACCCCTCCACCCCACAAGACACTCATTTCTCTACAGCAAGACCCACAAAACTGCAGCCACCGTTTGAGTTTCTCCAGCTTTGGAGGCCATCGGACTCCTGGTCGTTGCTCTCCAAAGAGCACATGTTATGGCAGTTCTTTAACACCCCCTTCAGCCATCCTCCACCTTCCTGTCTTCAGCAGTCTCACCCGGCCCGGGCACTCCAGAGGTTTCCAAAGGATTTATTATAATCACAAATCACCCAGAAATCTGGCCCAGGGATACTTCCTCCGTGGCTGAAATGACCCTGGTGTAGGATTTGCTCGAAGACTGTCTCTGTCAGAAGTTGCTTCAGTCCTCAGGAAGGCAGGAGAGAACAGAACCAACCCTCCCCTCTCCTGCCAGCCTCACCTTGACTCTTCATGATGGTGCAGACGGTCACTCCACGGATGCCCTCCTTCAGGAGGCTCTTGCTGATCTCGGACACCTGGGCGTTGTAGGGGCTCAGGATGGCGATGCTCTCCGACTGGATGGTGCCATCTAGTGTCAGCTGCTTCGCTATCCTCACCTGGGGAGACCAGGGTCCTGCTCACCTGGGAGCGGTGGCCGGAGGGACCCTGTCCCCGGGGCAGCGATGGTGCTTGGCTGTGCTGCTCCCCCTGCTCTGGGTCACGCATCCCTACAGCTGCCTCTGGCCAAGGGCATTGTGGCGTGCTCCAAACCCGAGAAGACGCCAGGCAGATACTGCACCCCACTGATCTTTATCCCATATCGCTACTCATCGTCCCCCCACGATCCCCAGAGTCGCCCAGCACAACACCCTCCCTTTTGCATCTCCAGCAATTCCCCAGGACCCTCCTCACCGCCTGCTCCGCTTCTTCTGGGTTAGCTTTGGAGTTCTCGTTTCCTTCCTCAGTAGAAATCATGAGGCTCTGCTCCTTCCCCTCCACGTGCCCGAAGATGATAGGGCAGCAGCTGTTACCTTTGTGGTAGAAGACACTGGGTTTACGAAGAAGCTGAGGGCACGTTTTCAGCCGCATTTGGTAAAACTCCTGGGATGGGAACTTGCAAATGTCTTTGTGCTGGCAGAGAAAAGGGGAGAAACAGAGATGAACAAAACCCAAGGAACTTCTCACCTGCAGCATCTTTTTGGGCAGGCTTCACCTCCAATGCCGCTGTGCCATAGCTGGCACTGGGCGAGTGCATTACTCATTGCTCTAGGAAGGGAAAGCACTAATGGAAAATATCTGTCTCCCAGTGACTTGAGGCAAGCCCTGATAGCAGCATTTTCTGTGATGGAGAAAAGACAATCCACTTGAGGAAGGCCTCACCATGCGGTACTGCGTATCCAGCATCCACGCCTGATTCTGGTAGCGCTCAAAAAGAGATGTCTCCATGCCAAGACTCTTGCAGAAGTCATTGTTGACCACAGGCCGCAGCTGTTTGTGATCCCCAAGCAAAACAACCTGGAATGAAGAGTGGACACCTCAACTATGGGGGTGGTGGCACTGGTGAAGACAATCAGCTCTTTGAAAGACTATTTGCACACAGACACTTGTTGCTCCTTATTTACGTTATGGTTACGGCAACCTCAATCAAGGACCACGTTGGGCATTATATAAAGATCCTGACCCAGATAACGCAGAGCCTTGTTCCATCTGATAGGAGAAAGACATCATGTAGTAAGTCCACTGAGATCTGCTCTGTGCTTCTTTTCACGTTAATACTTTGTACTGGGTCAGCACATTTTTTGGTGGCAGTGATACCCACCCTGTAAAGAAGCACCAAAAATCCAGCCACACTACCACTTGTCTTCTCTTGCAGAAAGCCAAGAGCAAGTTTAGAGGAGACTGCATGGGTGTCACTGTCTGAAGACAGAGAGCTGAGCTGATACACACAGCAGAGAGGCGAGCAGATCCAATAGTTCTCTACCACAGCTCTCAGGCCTACAGCAGGTCTTACGACTGCTTTACGTGATAGAAACAGATAATATACAGCTCATGCATCTAGTGAGAATACTTATGTACCGCATGTACCTCTCTGTGCCTCAGGATTTTAATTATAGTTAGTAGAGTTATACCCCAAAGGAAGCAGCTCCCTGAAGGCTAAAACATTGATAAAGCATCATAGATACTACCAAGAACCACCTTAAAACCTGGTAAAACTTGGAAGACCAGCATGGTAAGGGGTGGAAGACATGCAGAGGTTTGAGAGCCCTGAGCAGCTGTCCTAGAGACACGTCTTTGGAAGGGACTTACCTTCTCAGCATGGCGGTGGCTGACCAAGGGGATGAGGGTCTCGGGCTCTGTGGACATGGCACACTCATCAATGATTATCTGCTTGACATTGAGATGCTCCAGGGAATTGGCAGATGCAGCAGAGCACGTGCACAGGATGACATCGTGGCATTCCAGTTCATATGTACGAGCAGCTGACAACTGAATTTTGTACCTGGTGGTCAATGCAGAATACACCCGGTTATGCATAAGGGAAACATCTCTGGGTTCCTCATGCAGGAACCAGGCAGAGTTATCAAATCATTACGGCTTTATCTCCTTTCCCAGGACGACCCGGTGTTCCCAGAAAAGGGCTTTGGATGGACACTGCAGGAAACGTACTTTGTCCTGAACTGAACAGGGCAGGGGCTCAGGGCAGAGGATGCAAGTGTCACACATGCGTAATACGACTTTTGGTCCAGACGGACAACAGCACCAGAGCAGGCGTGATGCTGAGGCTCTGCACTGCACCACTAACCTCGAGCTAATCACTTTTTATCATCATGCCAAACACACAGCTTATTAATCTGTCTTGATGTTTTCACCTAGTCCCTTGGCTTGCATGAGCCAGGACAAATCCGCCGACCTCCACGCAGTCTACCAGTTTGTGTCAGCTGAGACCCAGCAAGTACAGCCCAAACCTCTTCTGGCGGGGGGAGGAGATTGCTGCACTGCGCTCCTTCGGGCTTCAGAGGTGGCACGCGGCCAAAGTCAGCCGTCTCTCACCAGGGTCTCTTTCTACTCACTTCTTTGTTTCTTCTTCTGTTATCTGCTCTCCTTTCTTCATCCGAGTATCAAAGTTACAGATCTCCCGCCAAAAAGGGTTGGACGGCTGCCGGATGCGATGATGCAGGATTATTTCGCTGAATAAAGAGTAAATATATAAGTATTTTCCCCCAACACAGACCCAAGTGATCTCTTCTACAGTGAAGCATACCACACCTGTCTATGTGGAGAAACCCCGTTAGATAAAGAAGTCACTTTTCCATCTTTATAGAGCTTAGTTCACCCTTGAGGACACAAAATACAACCACTTTTCTTTAGCAGTTGCAAGCAAGAATGAAGTCAGAGGCCTTTAGAGCTGTTCGAAAGAGAGATGAAAACATCTAGGATGTTTTCAACAACCTGGATTCCCTGACTAGGTGCTACATTAGACTACACACCTCCACTTGAAAAAAATAAGTACAAAGCAGGTTAATAGTGCTGCTCCACAGAAGCAGAGTGGAAATTGCATTTGCTCCGGCTTGTTCAGCTTTAGCGGTGCAGAAAACATCGCTCCCCAGCACTCTCAGAGCCTGTGGGGCCACGCGGTCCTACCTGAGCTCACGCTTTGGTTTTGCATCCCGCAAGGCTTTGCGGTAGAGGTGCCGGTTGCTCCCCGGGTACGGGTATTCCATCGTCTCAATGGCCTCCCCGTAAACCCTCAGTGGTTTCAGGTTCTTCATCTTCAGCAGCATTTCTGGGGAAGGAGGACAGGTCTGCTCAGACAGCACCAGGCACCAGTGATGCTGAGAAAGCTCACGGCCTGCGAGGTGCCCAGCGTTTGCCGTGCACTCGCCTCTTCTCCCCACCCCTCGCTCACCAACCCCACCTTTACCAGTCCTTGCCCTGCAGCGAGGGGTCTTTTCTAAGGACCAGCCCCGCTTCGTGCCCCCCCGTCTCCCAGCCTTCCACTCCCGCCCAGTGTTCTCCCTCCCACCAGTACGAGCTGCTTCAGGGGCTTAAAATCAATACTTACGAGCAACAACGTCAACAGACTTGTTGGATGGGCCACAGTACAAGATGCACTTTCTCCTCTTGCACGTTTCTTCTTCAAAGGATGCTGTTTGCTCCTTCATGACGCTCTCCTCGTTCAGCTTATGGAACCAGTAGACAATGTGAGTTCCAACAACAGTTTTCCCTGTGCCTAGAAAAGCAAGGAGTTTGCTGAGAACACTTTATCCATGATACCCACGCTCTAGATCAGCATCCAGATGATCAGCCGTGAAATAAAATCAAGAACGGAGGGGACTGCATTGAACCGCTGTGGGTGACGCCAACCCACACTACCTTCTCCTGTCTCACTGAGGGTCCTATGGACCCGGCTGCCCAGGGAAGTGGTAGAGTCACCATCCCTGGAGGTATTTAAAAGGCGTGTAGACGTGGCGCTTAGGGACATGGTTTAGTGGTGGACTTGGTAGCGTTAGGTTAGCAATTGGACTCGATGGTCTTTTCCAACCTAAATGATTCTATGAAAGCAACAGATTATCTCTAACCTGCCCTTCAAGACAAAGTAGGCATGTACTTGTGCCGTCCCCCCAGCCTTACCTGGTGGGCCTTGGATGAGCGTGAAGGATTTTCTCAGAGCATTTAGAATAGCCTGGTTCTGACTCCGATTGAGCTTCCTGTGGCTGCCAGGGAGATCAAAGGATCTTTGCTGCAGGATTTTGGACGTTGTCACTGTTATGTTAAGAGACAAGAAAACGAGTTTAAAGAACGTTACTGAAGACAGCACACAAGCGATTCAACAGGAGGATGCAGCAGGTACCAAGCAATCGTGGCCCATTTACAAGAAGACCTAAAAGTAATCCTTGTCCCGTCCCAAGACGTTCTGCCCATGAGCTTTCTCTGTGAGTCCTGGGGATTCAAACATCACCCGTGCCACTCTCCAGCAGGGCATCCCATATTATCTTCGCTCTGCCAGGCTAGCAGCTCCTCTCCTCCTCTTGGCAGGGGAACCTCCTGGTCTGGGAGCATAATCCCTACAGCAAGGGCCCACGGAAGCTGCCAGGGCACCTGCCTGGCCAGAAGCAAGTAGCCACAAGGTAAGAAAGGTGAATATTTGCACCTACCTCTTTTAGGAGGTTCGTGGCCAAGGGCGATGCTTTTAGCAAGCTCGGAGGCATGCTTGAGCATCCAAATTGCCTTTTCTTTCCGTCTGACAGACAGGGAAAAATAAGAATGAATGGAATGTAGCATAAAATAGTGAAAATTGTAATACAGCTTTGTACAAATGTCTTGTTTATTCTTTCTCTCTGCTTTGGTGTTGCATTAAATCCTTCCACAAAGAACTTAAACAAAAACAACTCTTATACTGCTCTTTTGCATCTGGGACTATTTCTCAACTGTCTGAAGAGCTGAGCCTGCAAAGATGTTGAGAGCAAGGAGCACAACTTCTGTCTCAATTCCATTTTGTTATGGCCCACCCCATTTTATTGGATTAGCTTCCAATTTTTTCCTAAAATTCACGATACAAAAGGAAGCACGTTATGTCCTGAAAAAGCTACAGCAGTCGTGGGTGTGTAGCAGCTCATGCTGTGTAAAAGAAGGGCAAACTAGACATCAGCTCTGCTTTAGTGAGAGCAGATCTTGCTTCACAGCAACAACAAAGGGGAATGATTGGGAAATCAGGGAGCACTTCTGCTAGGCAAACCCTGATCCAGTGCTTCACACTGCCTTTTATGACACACATTGCAGCAATCCAGTAACGTAAGAAACAGATGCCCAGGGAAATTTCAGGACGGCACCTTCCCCTGTCTCCCCATTCTCAAGGTCAACCAGAAGAGCAAAAGGCCATCTGGAGAACAGACCTGAGAAATGCTGCTGCCCCCACCAAACATCAACCCAACCGCATGGCCAGTCGGAGCTGGGCACAGCCAGATTTTTCAGGGGATCAGCTGCACCAGCGAGTGAGTCCCGTTTGGGTGCAGCAAAGGAGTCCCATGGGAAGCTGTTGCTCTGCATGGACAGGTTACCCAGAGCACGACCGCTAAGCACACTTACACGTCTGGCAGCATCTTTGGTATGAGCTCCACCGTGAACCTGGCAGAGGCCTGTGAGATTTCCACAGGGATGTTCTCCATAGACATATAGTGGATGTAAAAGTTCACAGTCTGCTGACTAGTCCTGTCTGACTTCTCATCGTCGCTGAACTCTTCAGTGACTCCGTGAGCCACCCAGGTGTAGGTATCTGGATCAACCACAAGTTTGCTTTCTGAGCTGCCCTTGTTAAGAAAAGTCAGATTCTGGAGGCGGTGGCTGAGGCATTCCTCATCGCTTTGAAGGCTCCCAAGCTTCAGCCCACCTAAGCGAATGCACAAGTAACAGTGGTTGAAGTCCACTTCAACAGAGCACTCCTCCAAAAATTGTTTGTTTAGGAGGAAAGTCCCTTGCAGCTGTCCTTTGCTTGTCCTTTGCTTTGCCCAGGTTATTTTGACATCATGGAGGACAATTGAGTCGTTTTCGGCCACCGCACACGAAGCGGACTCCATGGCGCTCATCGGCATCCATATCTTGTTATACTCCGTTGGGTGCTTGTACTTGTCTTTGGACGGCAGGGTAGTGTAGGCAGTGAAGCAATCAATAGGCTTTTCCATGTGTTGCAGGCAGACGTCGAAACCCGGCGTCACGCACCACAGCTGCACGAAGGGCACCAGGAAGCCCCGGTAGACGTCCGTGGTGAGCTGGAACTGCAGCGTGTCGCCGGCGCTCAGCTCCAGGGAGAGCTCCATGTAGTGCGAGCACTGGCTCTTCCTTATCCAGCCCATGTTCCGGTGGTACAGGTGCTTGCTCTTCTGAAGGAGGGAGGCCGCGGTCTCAAACTCCTCGTTCCTGACGGCTGCGAGCACATCTTGCCAAGTCTGGGTGTTGAAGAGGGTGACGCTGCGGTCGCGGAGAGGTCCTTCCCGCAGACTGTGCTCCTTCATCTTCTCCACAGAGTACATCCTCCTCTTCCACGTCAGCTTGATGCTGCTCCGCTGCTGGATGAACGTGGGCTGCTCTATCAGCTGAAGAGACCTGTAGTTAATTATCTGGGGATCTGGAAGACTCTCTTTGTTCAGTGGAAACAGGGCTTTAAAATACTTGTTCATCCCTTCGATATCCACCACGAAGGCAACCTTCTGCAGGACTTGGCCCTTCAGCTGGGTGGCCATCTGCAGGCAGCGGGCTCTCTTCTCGTACATCACCGCCTTGGAATTCTTCCTGTTGAAGTCATGACAGAGAAACTCAATGTCGTCTGAAGAATAGATGATGGGCTTCTTGCGGAGCACAGAACGAAGGTGCCGCTGGACCACAACATCCACGTACCGGCGGATGGGAGAGGAAGCCCAGGTATACGAGTCAACGTGCAGGGAGTAATGGCCCGCTTTCGACTGGACAGTGGAGTTGGAGCAACTGAAATAGGAGCGGCTGAGCAGTCTCCTGAACTCCAGGGCCACGGGGGCCAGCTTCGGGTGGATGTCATCAGTAATGATAAGGTCTAGCATCTTGTGGAAGTCACGGACATTAGCGGCTGACTGAAGATGCTCCCAGATGGGGGCCAGGAGGCTGAACTCCACGTTTTTAGAGGAGTCTTGGCCAGGAGGCACCTCTCCCAGGTGGTGTGAGAGATGGATGGACAAAGGAAGGATGTGGCTGTACTTGTTTTTCATGAGTGATAACTGTTGAAGGTTTGGCTCACACTGACACCGGAGAGGAGTGACATTTCTGGTGTCCTCCCGGTTGGTGAGGAACTCGGCCACAAAACTGTTGAACATGATCATTAACTCCTCTATCATCTGATGGGAACTCCTGTTACCTGGGGAGCTTTCCTCATCCAGCTGATCATAGAAACAGTCCTCCTGCAGCCGAAACTTCCGATGGATCCTGGAGAAGTGGTAAGCCACAGCTATGCAGTCCTCCAGGGTATCGAAACGAAGGGCTCCTGCCGCTCCCCTGTAGCGGTCCTTAATGCAGAGCTCTGCCTCTTCGTAGGACAGCTGTCTGTCCGAGCGGATCACAGAGATGGTGAAGATTCCCTTTAACATCTTATCAGTCTCCTTTTCTATGGTGACAAACAAGGAGATCACCTGACGATCTTTCTGTGGCAGGAGGCTGCAGATGTCTTGGCTAATGTGGGGTGGGAACATGCACAGCGGCTCCTGGTTGGGGGCGTAGTAGGTGACACCCCGCTTCTTTGCTTCCAGGTCCAAGGCACTGCCTTTGGGAATGATGCTAGCCACGTCTGCAATGTGGATCCCAATCTCATAGCAACTCCCAAGATCCCTAACAGTGACAGCATCGTCCAAATCCCTGGCGCCTTGGGGGTCGACAGTGAAGGTCAGGTAATTCCGACAGTCCTTCAGATTTTCCTTGGTGAGGTTTAGTTTGCTGCTGGAGGTGTATTTGGCTGACTCCTTGGTGACAGCAGCTGGGTATTTCTTCTCCAAACCATACTCCAAGTTGAGGATCTTTAAGCCTTCTTCCAAAGTCAATGCTGCATGCAGAATCTCCGTTATTATCCCCAAAGGGTAGTAAAACCCTTCCCGCCAGGAGATAACCTGGACGCAGAATAACTGGCATCTCCTCATCCCCTGGCTGATCTTCTCGCAGCTGACCACTCTGTACTTCCCATTGACAAGCCTACGGATAGGAATGACGTTGGGTTTCTCTTTCAGCCCTGGGACGAATATTTTGGTGACAGTGGGATCGATGGGTATCATCACCCGGGGATCAAATTCGTCCATCATGCAGATGAAGGTCCGTTCTCTCTCCGCGCGCTTTAAGATGCCCACCACCTTCCCCTGAGGGCGGTGGCTGCCGCTGTCAGCCGTGCCGCTCTGCAGGATTTCCACGAGCACTTCGTCCCCAGTGAAGGCCGTCCCGCAGTGAACTCTGCCTTTGATCTGAATGGTCATAGCAGGGGAGTTGTTGAGGGTGAAGGCAGAGGCTCTGTCGAACCCTTCTTTGATCAGCTCGCACCTCTTGTACATTTTGGGGTGCATGTGCAGATACTCCTGCATCATCTGAGAAGAGAAGCTGACGTATTCCTGCCTGCCTTCCCACAGGTTTGAAGCCTCAGACTTCACGTTCAGCAGCCCTTCTTCGGACACTGTCACCAGCACGTTCTTGCTCTCATCTAAGAGCTCCTGGAGGATGGGATCATCAGTATTCATGCTCTCAGCTTCAGAGCTCCAGGAATCCGTGTCGCTGTCCTCCTCGTCCCCCTCCGGGCTCCTCCTGCTCCAGCTCTCCTTGTCACAGGCAGCCTGTTTGATCTGGGCCATCGTCAGGTTCTCCGGGAAGACGCTCCCCTTCTCGATGCACTGCTGGATGAAGCGCTTCCATACCTTGCTGCACTGCCCATGGGAGCACAAGGCCACGGCATCCCCCACTGCAACAACCAGCGACTGAGCCCGGGTCATGATGGTGTTGAGCACTCGGGCTTCGTTGAAGAACTCGAGGTGGTGGGAGGCCGAGACGCGCAGGCTCTCGCTGGTGTGAACCGTGCTGATGATGATGACCCGGAACTCCCGTCCTGCAAGGGAGGGGACAGGGAGAAGTCACTCACGGGAACCCAACGGGGAAGACCCTGTCTGGCTGCCACCCGGCGCTCTGCCCATCTACGCTGTGTTACATGGCCGTGGGCCAATGTAACCTCGCTTGGCTGAGTCATGGGAGTCACCTGATGCAAATAAAGCAGCTCTTGGGGATCGTGAGGGCCTCCAGGCACGAACCAGGATGGACAGCAGGAGGCCACCACCACCCACGCACCAGGGAGGGAAGGGCAGCGTGGAGATGGGAGAAAGGCAGGGCACCAGACCAGCGGAGCCGCGAGCACCCACGGAGCAGCCCCGCGTGCTCAGTGCCACCGGCAGCCCCCGCCAGCCGCTCCTCGCAAACACGGGTAGAGTTTTCTGTGAATCCCAAATTCCTTGGGGAACCGAGGGTCTTGCAGGAACAAGAGCAGTGACCGTTCACAAGAATCCCTCTCCCCTCAAGGACAGATCTGCTGGCTGATCGCACGACAAATAACAAAGAGCAAGAGGCACCCTGGTGATTTCAGAGCTGAGAAGAGACTGCAAAGAAAGGGTGTGGAGATCAGAAACACACCCCAGGGGTCAGTTATTCTCACCATGAGGAGTCCCAGCTGCACAATAAAGAAAAAAATAATAATAAAAACACAGATGAGTCATAAACTAAGTCCTTGAGGACAAAACCAGCCCTATCCCTCTCTCGTCATCCAGAGCAGCGGACTCCTCCTTTAGTGAGCTGTTCTGCGATTTTTGCTGCGACTGATACCCACAGGCCATCCTGGTTTCAATTCCCTTCTATTACCGGCCTCCCCCGCTGGTACTTGGGGCTTCACATGATTCACACATGCTCAAGTCCCTGGGATCACACTTACAGGGTTTTCACCCTCCTACAAAGCAACATCCATATATTTGAAACGAGCTGACAGTTGGGTGCAGGTTTAATTCAGTGTGAAATCTTATTTGCTAAGGAAAGGACAAAAATCAAAGAATTACCAACCAGAAGGGGATGGAAATCAGCCAGAGGATTTCCAGGCACTCCCTCCTCATCAGCGTTACGTGGGCTGTGGCCGCTCGCTGCAGCGGCGGCAGAGCCACGGGAAGGGCAGGGGAGCTCTGCCTAACAGCACCGCACGCACCCTCCCAGAGAGGTATTTTGCCATGAGATCAGTCAGTATTTTGCATTTTAGCAAGGAGGACAACGTTAAGATGCCAGAAAGACCTCTGCTAACGACCCAGCGTCTCTTCCCCCTGCTCGTTACACAGTGGCTGTAGCTGCCATAGACTCTCCTCTCCACCAACATGACTGCAAAAGTTCTCCCTAGCACACAGAAGACCTCAACACACAGCCAGGCATGACTACTATTGCACAAGACACAAACCTGGCAAGTTTTCATAGTTTTCTACCACCACATCTTGTAGCTGCTTCTTTCTCAGTTCTTGTCTTGTTGCAGAAACCTGGTAAGAAAGAGAGACGCACAACTGAATACAGTTTCAGCTCAGAAACGCCCCCCACCCAACACCAAGGTCGCTTACCCTTCTCGGCTGCAGGTTCCCCAAGAGCGTTACTTGACAGCAGTCACACGTCCTGGGCTGACTTCAGCCAGTGCTCCCCATCTGCCCTACAGTTAACCTGCCTAGAGGATGCTGAACCAAATCTTCAACTAAACCGTCCCACCACGAGGCATCTCTGCTCCAACCACCCAGGACTACTACCCAAACGGAGAGCACCTCGAAAAAACACTGGTGGCATGCAAGACCCCAGATGCCCTATTTTTGCTAGCACAAGAGACAGGTTTATCATAAATAGGGTCCAGCATTTACTAGGGAGTGTTTAGAGAGCAGTCAGCGGTGCATGCATAGGGCCTTCAGGTGGGGAACACGTCGTTCTCCTACATACCTGCATCCCATGGGAGACCACACAGATCCTCTTCAGATCTCGGACACCCCACTCATCTGGCCACCTCTGATGGATCTCCTTCACTTTCTCAATCACTTGTATTATCTCGGAGGTGTTGTGCCAAGAAATCATGGACATATCCCTCTCAGCCACGCCAGACACGTGGCAGAACATGAGCGGGTAGATTTCGGGATGGGGTGGGATGTTCCCACTGGCTTGGATAGCATTGCCTTTGCCAATGTAGAAGTGCTTGGAGACAAACTCAATTATGCCTGCAGTGGAACGATAATTCTCATTGAAGATGATCCTACTCTTCATGGCCACTTCATGCCTCTCTTTCTGGTAAAACTGAAAGAGTCGGTTTAACAGGGTGTGATCAGCAGATTGTCCATCCCCAACACAGAACAGCTTTGGCGTTATCTGCATGTGGTCCCCAGCGAGGACAATCCGGGTTTCAAAAGTGGCATAGGAGAGTGGAACCAAAGCTTCGCACTCCAGCATCTGAGCAGCCTCGTCGATCATGATGTGGGTGAAGTAGCCTGGGGCAACCTTCAAGTTCTTGGATAACATAGAGGTGGTAATAATGATGTGGTGCCTGTCGATCTCCGCCTGCGTGGGGTGCCGGAAGGAGCGCTGGTCTGCCGAGAGGCAGCAGTACATCTGAGTGATGGGGTCTGTCAGGTTGATGGGACGGTCAGTGGATATAATCCTCAAGGGAACAGCCCACGGATGCCCACTGGTCACGTAGTTATGGAAATACTCCCGGATGTAGATGTCAGCAGCACTGGTGAGGAACAAAAGGGGAAATTATCAAGGAATTGTAAGTGATGTTCCCAATGCTGCGACCATCATCCCAACACGCACCCAAAATCTCCCCCAGCTTCGGCGGACAACGCGCTCGTCACAGGAGATATTCACATAGGTGCAAAGAAGCCGTTGCTTATGCAGCCACCAATTCCAAGCCTATTTTGAGAGTATGGTTTAAAATAGGACTTGATATTCGAGACTAGGGCATCTCTCGATGCTCGTATGGAGAAATGCGATGTGCCCAACAAAATCTGTGGCCCTGCTTCTCTCTAGGGCCAAGTCACACAGACATGACCCCGCACACTCTCCAGCCCGGGTGGGCGATAGAAGATCTGCGGAGGAAGCTTCAGTGCAGCCAGACAGCCTGAAACAGGCTAAGATTAGCTGTCACCCATCTATTATACATTAAAAACTAAGGCAGTAACAGCCTGCAGGATCGGATGTGGACACTCTTTTCAGCATAACTGCTCTAATTTTAACAATCTTGGCCTGGTTTCTCTGAAAGCAGATTCAACGGCAGTCAGACCAGATCTGCATTTCCTCTTCCCCAAACTCTCCCTGGAAAAGTAAAAAAATTGGTATGTGCACAGAGCACAATAGTCTTCAAGGGCAAGCAGAGCACAGCAAGGTCAGGCAACGGCTTTCTACTTCTTCCAGTACACCGTAAAGGCTGGAAAGAACTAACTGACTCTCCAACCCCATCCCCATTTTAATAATGAGGCAGGAATATGCCGCCTCTTCCACGAAGACTTCCACCCAGTGCCAGGCTTCTTCCTAGCAGGAAGTGCTAAAGCAGTGTAAGACATATTAAATAAAAGTGAATTTATTTAAACAAGTAATTGAAATGCATACTAACAAAAGGGCAGCTCAGCTCCGTTTCATACACCCGGGCTCCCGCTCATCCCACCAGGCGAGCGACGGGGCAGCGCAGGGACTCAACCCATGACTGGTTGCCTCTTCCCTCACCCCCTGCTAACCTGTTAGTGTGAGTGCAGATCAGCACCCGCGTGTTGGGCTGCCTGAGGATCTCCATGGTGGCCATGGCCAAGGTGAACGTCTTCCCTGTGCCAAAAGGCCCGTAGATGAGAAGAGGTGGGACCTGCCGGCGGGTGGTTGCCTGGCCCGTGATGAAGGAGATGGCTAGTTTCTGCTTGCTATTCCCTTTCTGTGGTGACTGAAGAGAGTAGGGGACAGAGCAATTGGCAACATCTGGTAGGACCAGCTTCTCATCCAACAGGCGGTCCACGGCCTGGTGCCACTGCCGGAACAGCATCTGGTCAATTTGGAACTGGATCTCCACCTTGTGGGAGGTGTTTGGCTTAAAGTTCAGCTCTGAGCAGCATCTCTTTGGTATCTGTAGCCAGATGGTCTTCTCCGTGGTGGCTTTATGCTCCACACTAACCTCGTAAACCCGATTGTCTATAGGTGGGTCAAGTGCCAGGAAAGCAGTGGGCACAGACCTGCTCAGCAGATACCCCTCGTCTGTGTCCGGCGAGAGGTTATAAGGGGTAGGCACTTCAGCAAACAGCTCACCAGAGAGGGCAAACTTCATCCCCACGGAGAGGCTTTGCAGCATGGGGGTCAGCGAGATGAGGACCCGCAGGTTGAGTCTGAAAGGAGGAAACACCCGAATGAACAGCAGAGAACCGGCCCATCGGTTCATCAGCAACCGCCCTCCCTGCTGCAGAGGGAGGATTGCCACCTACACCCAGAGAGGGTCCACCAGCCCCCAGAGCACACAGAGGCAGAAGCCATGCTTCTAGCTAATCCACGACTGCGGACAAGACCCAGCCCTTCCCCTCCTACCACCACCCAGCAAGCCATCTTTCTTGGCAGGTTTCCATTCTTCTGGGAAGGCGCCCCAGGACCCAACCCAGAAGAGATGGAGACTTCAACAGCAGCATGGCCCCAAGGGCAGGGTTAGCAATGGGCCCGTGGTCCATAGCGAAGAAGAACCCTTCTGGGTCCTGGCACTTACTTGGCAATCAGAGCCTGTTCGGCTTCTTCCTCGCGGAAGAGGAAGCTGTGCATCCTCTCACGATAGTTGAGACAGGTGACGGGAACGGTCGCACCACCCTCGCGCTGGTAGTCCAGCGCGAGAGCAGGAGGTTTGTACTTGGCCAGCAGATCCACATCTTCACTGGTCCTTGGCATGCTGGGAACGATGACCCGGTTACCTCTATCCCATCGCACGAAGTTGACGGGGTGGCGGCTCTCGCTGCTGCCGGGGATGTGCTGGGGGGTCTCCCGCCGGCCCACCTTCACCTTGATCTTCTGCATGAGGACGGGGCGTCTACCGAAGTCGAACACCACCCACTGCTCGAAGACGCCCAGCGTGCAGCACTCCATGCAGACCTCCACCAGCGCGGCGGGTGGGGAGGAAGGCAGGGTGGCCACGTGCTCCCCCCGAATGTAGTGGAGGCCCCGGGAAAGCCCGTTCCCCGAGAGGTAGAAGTTGACTCCAGGTTCCCGCTTCAGTAGCGCCACGTGCTGCAGAGGCATCTGCCGGTTGAGGAGAAGACAGGGTCACGGTGAGGGCAGCCCGCGGCAAGAGCTGATGAGGTCCTCCCTGCAGCATTTCCTACGGAAAGCTGCTGCAGGAACCGAATGCCATGCTGGACCTACAGTGCACTTGAAATTCTCCTTAAAGGAGCTTATTCCTCGTGCAAACCCACAGCAATTATTTTAAGGTCTTAAAGAACCTCAGGTTTCAGTTTTATAGCAATTGAGCCAGTCTGCTGTAAACGGGAAACCTCTTATGTTGGAGAGGACAATTAGAGCCAGCCTCTTGCCCCCAACACCCATGAAACCCTGGGCAGGAAAGCAGCTGAATCTTGTTATTTGTGATGATACGTGGGAGGTGCTGAGAGCAGCCGGGTCCACCCCAGCCCCACCGCACGAGACGAGACAGGAGACACGGTGGCTGCACCCCTTACGCACAGCTCCAGCTCAGGCACCACCTGAGCCTGAGCTGCTCCCGAATACCCAACGCACGTCCTCATTCGGACATCCCAAAATCCCTATCCTTCTGCCCCTTGCAGAAATAATAATTAAAAAACAAACAAAAAACCCCAAAGGACAAGGACCATGCACAGCAGCAGGCGCTGCCAGCGGCTCGCAGCCTCCCACTGCGCAGAGCTGGGCTTACCTGGGAGTGGACCTTGAACTTCCACCGGTATTTCATCCTCCTGTCCTCCGACTGCACGTGCAGGGGCTGCTCACACACAACTCTGACGCCCTCGACGTGCTCAGCCATCTGTGGGGGAGGAACAAGAGGAGCGGGACTGAAGGCAACATCCCAGGGACACACGGCGGAGCCCTCCGCGGGGCCATCTTCACCCTTTGCCTTTACGCTACATCCTCCCGAGAGGGGACCGCCAGTAAACCCTCATGCTCAGTCCTCACCCACTGCTGCAGCAGCCTTGGGAAACGAAAGGACCCAAGGCAGAGCAGCGCGGCCGGGTACCCCGAGCAGGCTCTCGGGTTGCGTCTCGAAAGGGGTGAAGGAAGGGGGATGCAACGTGCCTCTCTGCTTCACCGTTAGCAAGGTGAGCGGTGGGCTCCGTTCCCGAGCTCTTACACAAGAGGCTTCTCGCGATGCGCCGGACCAACGCGCTCGCACCCTGCCGCCCGCGACTCACAATCAACACCTCGTTGGAGCACGTCCGATACTCGTCAATGAGCCGGTCCTGGTAGGACAAGAGCCCTTCCTTCAGCGCTTGCTTCTTTTTCTTCACGGCAACCTTCACCCTCTGGATCCACTCCTGCAGCTCCTCGGTGGAATGAGCCTTGGTGCAGCTGTTCCCCATTTCGCACACCTCCGCTCTGTCGGGAGAGAGGTGTCCCAGGTGCCACCCATGCCTGGTGGCATGGGGGTCCACAGGGAGCCGGCAGCTCCCTGCCCTCTTCCCCCCTGCACTGGGTGGATGCCTTACCTGCTACACAGCGAGAACTTGGTCAGCCCGAATGGCGGCGTGCGGTGGGCCCACTGGCCAGAGGTGTCAGCCGAGAGCATCTGCACGTGCTCAGCCGAGGAGCAGTGGCTCTCGAACCTCTCCTGCGAGCTGAAGGTCACCAGGCAGACCCGGCAGTAGAAGTGCACCGTCGCGGGCGCCGCCGGCTCGCCGTTGGTGCTGCAGGTCCCTGCGGCCGGCAGCAGGTCGGAGCGAACCAAGCCCTGCTCCCTCTCAGCCTTCCAGATGGCCATCTCCACGTCGCTGTGCGCGTACTGGCAGCGCTGTGGGGTGTGCTTGCAGGGCTGGCCCCTGGAGACGAACCTGCAGTAGCTGAGGGTGGGCATGAACTCGGGGCAGGGCCGGATGGCGATGTACTGCTGCTTCCTCTGGCTGTCCAACACCACGTGCACCAGGAGGGGGTCCCAGGTCCGGTGGGACTCGCAGAGCCGCCCCTGGCCGCCCGCCGAGATGCGCTGGGGGCAGCCAAAGAAGCAACGCTTGCAGATCTCCTGGAAGTGCCCCCCGAACTCGCTGGTGATCTCGCCGGCAGTGCCGGCTGTGGGATGGGGGGTGGCGG
>NW_009210135.1:0-529 GCF_000690835.1 Fulmarus glacialis
CGCAGCCACCAGTGTAAGCACCACTCTGGGCGGTGCAGCGGTACCCAGGAGAAACATCTCCCTTGGGGAGACTCCTCCAGAAGCCTACAAAATAACTTCCCAGCCTAATTGCCTCGGGGTGGATGCTTTCTTATCAGGATTTGATTATTTTTAGGAAAGTCTGAGCTTACCCAAGATGGGGGGTGCTGAGTCAACCATCAGGATCCCCATTTTGTGCAAAGCTTGGTACCAGCTATGGGGTCCCGAGGTGCAAGACGGGACTTGCCCAAGAGAGGAGTTAAGCCCATGGGTGCTGGGAAGTCGTGTCTGCTGGGACGGCAGCCAGGATGATCTGACGGCGAACGTTTCCCTCCCATCCTGGGGAGGAAAGCAAGCTGGTCATCCTTCCTGTGAAACAGCCCAAATTCCAGGAACGGGGCCCTGCCGGGGGTCAACCCTGGAGACATCCCTTCCCATCACCCCGCTATGCACCGCCCTGGCTGGGCTGCTGCCAGCAGCCCTCTGGGGTTCCCCGCTGCACCCCGACACG
>NW_009210135.1:620-873 GCF_000690835.1 Fulmarus glacialis
GTGCGGCCCCCTGGCACCGCTGGGCCAGCTGCAAAGAGCCGGTGGCAGACGGCCAGGCTGCCCCGCTCGGCTCCGCTGAACCCTCGCCCTGCTCAGCCCCCGCTCCTTGCAGCGGGGGGTGCTCAGGGGAGCCCACCCGGGGAGACCCCCGGGGGTGGTGGGCAGGGAGAGGAGCTGTACCCTGCCTCCCGGCAGGTGCCCATCGTGCTGGAGCAGCAGGAGGGGGGGGGGAAGTGGGAAGGTGAGAGCAGTT
>NW_009210135.1:1337-1646 GCF_000690835.1 Fulmarus glacialis
AGGTCAGCTCAGTTCGCCCCAAAGAGATAAAGAAGCGGCGAGCCCTGGGGCACTGGTGTCCGGGCGCACGGGTGGGAGGATGGCGCAGGGACAAGACCAGACCGGAGCAGCAGGAGGAGTGGCAGGCGAAACGCTTCCTCTGCAAAACCCCCCTGCTCCCCTCCAGCCCACTGCTCGGAGGCACCGGAGCAACGCCTGGGCGGGTGCGATAGACTGGAAGGGGACCCGTGAACACGTCCAGATAGACCCGTGCTGAGTCACGGCTGGGAGGCCCCGCAGCTTCCCCCTCCCCGCTGGCAGGTCCCGGTG
>NW_009210136.1:0-310 GCF_000690835.1 Fulmarus glacialis
CCTCTTTATTTCCCCCTTTTTTCTCTTTCCCCCCTCTTTTTATCCTTTCCACTGGCCCGGTGGCACCATGACGGCGTCTCCCGACTACCTGGTGATCCTCTTCGTGACCACGGCGGGCACCAACGGAGCAAGGCTGGGCTCGGATGAGCGAGAGCTGCTCCAGCTCCTGTGGAAAGTGGTCGACCTGAGGAGTAAGGAGGTATTTTCCCCCGAAGGGGGAGCACCCCGACCTGCTGCTCCCCTTGGCCCCTGCCGTGCTGGCTACCGGCAGGGGCCGGGGCTGCAGGGGGGGGGCCTCACCCCCGGGGGG